>NC_053433.1:77720356-77853142 GCF_007990345.1 Gossypium hirsutum
TTGTGACTCGATCCCATTTCCACTCGGGTATCATGATCGGTTGAAGTAATCCTGAAGGCACTTGATGTTCCTGCTTTCACTTGTTGACATATTAAACATCTCGAAACAAGGTCGGAGATGTCTCGTTTCATACCATGCCACCAAAACCAACGTTTCAAATCGTTGTACATTTTCGTACTCCCCGGGTGACTTGACATTCGGCTACAATGGGCTTCGTTCAGAATCATCGAAATGAGTTCCGAACTCCTTGGAACACACAAACGACTTCTGAACCTCAAACAATCATCATCATCAATTTGAAACTCCGATTCCTTGATCGGAGCACACTCAGCCCGTTTTACAACCAATTCATCATCAACTTTCTGGGCTTCACGAATTTGATGAATCAATAATGGTTTGGTTTTTAATTCAGCTATTAACACATTGTCGAGTAGAACAGACAAGTGCACATTCATCGCTCGTAAAGCAAACAATGATTTCCGGCTTAAGGCGTCCGCAACCACATTAGCCTTTCCCGGGTGGTAATCAATGACAAGCTCGTAATCTTTCAACAACTCAAGCCAACGTCTTTGTCGCAGATTTAAGTCTCTTTGAGTCATCAAATATTTGAGACTTTTATGATCCGAAAATACATGCACTTTTCACCAAATAAGTAATGTCGCCATATTTTTAAAGCAAATACGATGGCAGCTAGTTCAAGATCATGGGTCGGATAATTTTTCTCATGTGGCTTTAATTGTCTCGACACATAGCCACAACTCGACCTTCTTGCATCAATACGCAACCCAACCCAAGTAGGGATGCGTCACTATAAATGACAAACTCTTTGCCTGATTCGGGTTGCACTAAAATTGGAGCTTCAGTCAAATGAGTTTTCAGTTGATCGAAACTTTTCTGACATTTCTCCGTCCATTCGAACTTAACATCCTTTTGAAGTAGCTTCGTCATTGGTGTGGCTATCATCGAGAAACCTTTGACAAATCACGGTAATAACCGGCGAGTCCCAGGAAGCTCCGAACTTCGGTAATATTTCTTGGAGGCTTCCAGTTAAGTATGGCTGAAATTTTGCTCGGTCAGCTCGAATACCCGATGCGGATACCACATGACCCAAGAAGCTAACCTCTCTTAACCAGAACTTACACTTACTGAACTTAGCATATAACTGCTTATCCCGCAAAATTTGCAACACTAGCCTCAGATGCTCAGCATGTTCGGTCTCATCTCTTGAATAGACCAAGATGTCATCAATGAACACAACTACGAACCGATCCGAATATGGTCTGAAGATCCGATTCATCAAATCCATAAATACCGCAGGGGCATTTGTGAGCCCAAACGGCATCACTAAGAACTCGTAGTGACCATATCTCGTCCTGAAGGCAGTTTTGGGTATGTCTGATTCTCGAATTCGCAACTGATAATAGCCCGATCTCAAATCTATTTTTGAGAACACTGTGGCTCCCTTCAGTTGGTCGAACAAATCATCGATGTGCAGCAACGGATATTTCTTATCGTCACGATTCGTTGACGATGTCAATGCACAACCGCATGTTCCGTCCTCTTTTTCACGAACAATACTGGCACCCAAGGTGAGAACTTGGTCAGCAAAACTCTATCGTCAATCTTCAACTAGCTTTCAAATCTTTTAACTCGTGGCTGCCATACGTACGGAGCTATGAATCGGCGTAGTCCCAGGTACAAGCTCAATACCCAAACTCTACCTCCCAAAGGTGGAACCGGTAACTTCAGGAAAACATCCGGTAATTCAACCCACCAGCACAGATTCGGGTTTTCTGTCTAATCTTTGTCATCCAAGTACCTACCAAGGTATGCTTCGCACCTTTTCTTACCTATTTCTGGGCCAACTTCTGCATATTACAGCTGGCATCCCCTCCAAGTCCGTAGACTCAACTCGGATTACTTCGCTTATTTGCGCACCTCAATCAATAGTCTGCTTTTGCAATTCACACCGCTCATCGTGGTCAACCAACAAACCAAGAATAACACAATCACAAACGGCAAAAGCATCAATCCCGAAAACAGGAACTCAATTCTAGGACATTTACACACTTTGCACCAGCACAACCCAAGGATTGACACCCGAATACGAACTAGTGACCATAGTAACGTCTTCGGATGCAGTTTCACATTGTAAGAAGAGTAGAACGGTCATCAACAATTACATTAGTATCAAAGAGGTAAAAGTACTAAACATCAGCGAAGAAGCATCCTGCGGGCACGTAAGATACTCTAGCAGCGCACAGCCTCGGATCTGTCTACACTCTAGATCCTCTCGACCACCAAGATGCCGATTTCAGTGCTCCCGAGCGTGTAGCACCCCGGTTCCCACTCGATTCCTTCTGTCAAAACAACCTCGGGCAATCTTTAATGAAGTGGTCAACTGATCCGCACTTGTAACAGGAGCGTCAGGGAATCTACAACTCCCCGAATGCCTTTACCGTAAATCACATTTCGTTCGTCTCACGTTCATTCCAACACTGGACCGAGTGCCTCGGTACCCACAGGGGGTCGATCACGATCTCGTCTAAAAAGGCCAGAAGTGCTCTCGACCAGCCCCATCATCTCGAATTTCTTCGATGCCTGTTGAAGAGACTTCCCGAAGATCTTTTACGAAACTCTCCAGTTCTCTCATCACTTTTGTTTTTCTTCTAAGTCTTTGGCTTTACAAGCTCGCTCGACAAGTACTACGAACTCTCGTATTTCAAGAACGCCAACGAACATTTTTATATCTTCATTCAGCCCATCCTCGAAGCGTTTACACATGATAGCCTCGGACGAAACACATTCCCGAGCGTATTTGCTAAGTCTAACAAATTTTCGCTCGTAATCAGTAACCGACATGGAACCTTGCTTAAGCTCAAGAAATTCCTTCCGTTTTTGATCAACAAATCTCTGACTGATATACTTTTTCCGAAACTCAGTTGGAAAAATCCCAAGTTACTTGCTCTCGGGGCACAACAGAAGTCAGAGTACTCACCAATAGTAGGCAGAATCACGTAGCAAGAATGTACACTTTAGGCATTCATCGGGTGTACAGATAGCTCATCGAGTACCCAGATAGTGTTGTCCAACCAAAATTCAGCTTGCTCGGCATCGTCGCTATCCGTAGCCTTAAATTCGTAGCCCCATGTTTTCGGATTCTGTCAACTGGAGCTTATTTGACCTTATTTGTCAGTTACCGGAGTATTGTAGGTGCGGGGTGGTATTAGTGGGAATGGAGGTTGTGGAACAGCCGTATTAGTTCGAATGTATTGGTTAACCAATCATTCATCACGCTATAGAAAGCTTGTCTAGCTTCCTCATTAGGGTTACTAGCATTAGGTTGAGAGTTCGCCGGCACTGTCCCTTGTGCGGGAGCAGGCGCTACACTCTCAAGATCATCAGCTACCTCTCGGTCGGGATCGGGATCCATTACTATAAATAAACACATTTACAATGTCAGAAATCACCACACTATCAAGTAATCACATAAAATGCATGTATAGCTAGACCCAACGCATTACGGTAGTCTAGAATCGACTAAACGTAGCTTGATACCAATCAAATGTAACACCCCGAACCCGAGACCGACACCGGAGTCGAACACGAGGTGTTAACAGACTTTAACCCCTTATAAAATATTTCTCAGACACTGCCAATCTGCGTACTAGTCGCTTTAAAAATCATATCTTGAGTTTCACAACTCAGAATCCAGTTCCGTAAATTTTCCCTGAAACTAGACTCATATGCCCATCTACATTCTTTTTCTAGAATTTTTGGTCAGGCCAATTAGTACAGTTTATTAGTCAAAGTTCCCATGTTACAGGATCGACTACCCTGACCTTTGCGCATTACGACTTAGATATCTCCCTGTACAGGGCTCCAATACTGATGCCGTTTGTTTCTATAGAAACTAGACTCAGAGAGGAATCTATACATATATGGTATGACTCCTAATTATCTCTGGTTAATTTATAATGAATTTCCAAAGTCGAACAGGAAATCCAGAAACCGTTCTGGCCCTGTCTCACGAGAACCTGAATATCTCTTAACATACTATCCGTATGATTGTTTCGTTACTTTCCTATGAAAGTAGATTCATCAAGGTTTGTTTACATAATTTATTCACTATTTAATTCCCTTCCTACTATTTTTAGTGATTTTCCAAATCTACATGAATCCCTGTCAGCATCTGCCTTTAAGGTAGACTTTACCTATTTCATGGTTTCCATGATTCAACTAGCCCTTTTTGCATAAATAGCACAATTTATGAAAGTGATTAACCATCCCGTGGCCAATCCTTGTCAAGCATATCCACACCAAATGATTATAACATATACTCAAACACATATAAGCCATTTTCGCATGCTATCCAAAATTTATACAAGTCCAAAGGTCACGACCCACAACAAACGGTAGTCCTATACATGCCATTTCGAAGTCAACCAAAATTGTACCAAAAGGGGGCTTTGATAGTGTGGGCGACTTGACCTCAATCCCGAGTCCGATAGCTGGAGAACCAAATCTATAAAACAGAGGAGCAATGAAACGGAGTAAGCAATTTATGCTTAGAAGTTTTGAGCAAGGAATTCCAGCACAACAAAAGTATAGCATCATAAGCTAAACGGATAATTTCATATGCACAAATTACGATATCGTACTTGCTCACATTATCAACCCTTATGTACATACACAAAAGATCAACTCAGCCAAAGGCCGGTAGCTCGTTTATCAACTGAGCGAATACTTATTTGTAAGGGCTCAACTAAATTCAAGCACATACGAAACATACCTCAATGTTGGGATGTTTCGAGAGTATTAACTGGAATTTTACAGCAGTCATTCATCCCAAATCACGTACCTTCGGAATTTAACCGGATATAGCTCCTCGTTCAATGCCTTCGGGACATAGCCCGGTTATAGTAATTCGCACAAATGCCTTCGGGACTTAACCCGGATTAGTAACTCGCACAAATGCCTTCGGGCTTAGCCCGGAATTAGTATCTCGCACAAATGCCTTCGGGCTTAGCCCGGAATTAGTATCTCGCACAAATGCCTTCGGATCTTAGTCCGGATATTGTCACTTAGCACAAGCCTTCGGACTTAGCCCGGACATCATTCAAAATAACCATGCACATTTAACAATAAATCATGGCCCATTCGTATTCATTTTCGTTAGCAAAACTCAACACAAGACATTTATCATTCTTGCAAATTCGGCTCAATAGCCACACAAAGAGCATGATTTTTAATTTGCTTAAAACATGATCTAATCACATCATAATTTAAGCTCTTTTACTCAAGAACTTACCTCGGGTGTTGTCGAACGATTCCGATAGCTATTCGACCACTTTTTCCTTCCCTTTATCGGATTTAGTTCCCCTTTGCTCTTGAGCTTAGCTAAACAAATAAATTGATTTAATCATTTGAGCATCGAAAAGAGGAACACAAGGCACTTAGCCCATATTTATACATTAGACATTAAAGTCACTTATGTACGGAATCATGAATCAAAACTCAACATTTTAGCTAATTTTTTCCCCCTTGGCCGAATATGCATGTCTATTTGGGGCCGATTTCAACACTTAATACATTCTACAAGTATGGTCACTTGTATTGACTAAACACCCTTTTGTTTCAAGTTCAAAACTTGGCTAATACACACATATACACACTAGTAAAGCATCCTCTCCCTTTCCATCAATTTAACACATGCATTGCTCATTAACATGCAAAAGTTATATTCGGCCTTAGCACACAACTTGCTAGCCGATTCTTCTCCATTTAGCAACCAATGCACATATGTGCTCACTCAAAAATGCTAAAAAGGAGGTTCAAGAATCATCAAGCCACCATCACATGCATCATTAACAAGCTTCATATTTAGCATGCAATGGCATTAACACAAACTCCACCTAGGCCAAATCTTAACTCATCCTCATGCCTCATCACCACAACATCAAACATCAACCAAGAATGATGCATCCATGGCCGAGTGTCATTTCCATCACATAGCAAGATTTAGACCATGGGCTAGGTAGAACTCAAGCTAACAACTAAAACATGCATGCATCTCATGGAACATCATCAAACATACCTTAGCCTAGCTACATACATGGCCGAACCTCTTCAACCTTTCTTCTTCCTTCCTCCTTAAAATTTTTGGCCGAGGATGAACCAAAGGATGAGCATTTTTTTTCTTTGTTTTTTTCTTTCTAGTTTCGGCTAAATGAAGATGAGAAAGGATGAACAAAAATTTTCTCCTTTCTTTTCTTTAGCTCACTGCAATGGGGGGGGGAAACAACTACACACATTTTTTTTTTTGTATTCATCATACTCCTTTCATTATTTTATGCCCATGCCCCTTATTTATTTTTTCCTACATACCTCACTAGGCCAACATGTTCCCAACATGTTTCCACCCATAGCATGGCCAACCACTAGCTCAAATTTGGATAATTTGACATGCAAACCCATCATTTTCACAACATGCATTAATAGATCATTTTAAATTAGCCTATCATATTTTCACCATGTCTTATATCAATCCCTATTTAATAATTTCTCATGCAATGGCAAAATTGGAGAATGAAACTTCCACATACTCATGTACACACATAATAAGCATAGAATATGGAAATCAATTATTTTTATGACTCGGTTTTGTGGTCCCGAAACCACTTCCTGACTAGGGTCAATTTGGGCTGTCACAGTGATTACCGGTACATTTTCTCTTTATGATACTAATGTTATTGCTTTGATTGATCCCGGTTCTACTCATTCATATGTATGCATGAAACTGGTGTCTAGTATGAATATACCTATTGAGAACACAGAATTTATGATTAGAGTGTCGAACCCGTTAGGCAAATGCATGATAGTTGATAAAGTATGCAAGAAATGCCCTTAATGATTCGGGTCATTACTTTTCGGCCGACTTGATGTTGTTTCCGTTTGATGAATTTGATGTTATTTGGGTATGGATTGGTTGACATTGCATGATGCTATAGTAAACTGCAAAGAAAAGGTTATAGAATAAAATGTGAAAGTGGTGAAATCTTGCGGGTTGAACCAGACAAATCAGAGGCAATATTAGTATGATTTCTTCGATGTCGGCTCAGAGATATTTGAGAAAGGTTATGAACTTATTTGGCGTATGTAATTAGTACAAAAGAAGTTGAAAAGAAAGTTGAATCAGTGCCGGTTGTGGTGAATTTGCGGACATATTTCCAGAAGAATTGCCGGGTTTGCCTCCAGTCAGGGAAGTAGAATTTGGTATAGATTTGATACCGGGAACAGCTCCGATCTCTATTGCTCCATATAGAATGGCACCAACAGAGTTGAAAGAATTAAAGTCGCAGTTGCAAGAGTTGACTGATAAAGGCTTTGTGAGACCAAGTTTTTCACCTTGGGGTGCTCCTATGTTATTTGTGAAAAATAAGGATGGTTCTATGAGATTATGTGTTGATTATCGGCAGCTAAACAAGGTGACAATCAAAAACAAGTATCCATTGCCGAGAATTGATGATTTGTTTGATCAGCTAAAAGGAGTGACATGGTTTTCAAAGATTGACTTGAGATCTGGGTATTATCAGCTGCGAGTAAAAGAGTCAGATGTGCCTAAAACTGCTTTTAGAACAAGGTACGGTCATTATGAATTTTTAGTTATGCCATTCGGGTTGACAAATGCTCCTGCTGTGTTTATAGATTTAATGAATCGCATATTTTGGCCATACTTGGACAGATTTGTTATGGTGTTTATAGATGATATTTTAATTTATTCAAAAGATGAGACAGAGCATGCTGAGCATTGAGGATAGTTTTGCAACTTGGAGAGATAAGCAGCTGTATGCTAAGTTTAGTAAAAGTGAATTTTGGCTCCGGGAAGTTGGATTTTTGGGTCATATTATTGAGGTGATGGTATACGGGTTGATCCTAGTAAAATTTCAGCCATTGTTGATTGGAAACCACCGAAAAATGTAACTGAAGTTAGGAGTTTCTTGGGCTAGCTAGGTATTATCGGCGGTCCGTAAATGAATTTTCTATAATTGCTGCTCCTATGACTTATGAAGAAGAACCGATTAAGATTTTAGCTTGAGAAGTCAAACAACTAAGAATTAAAAGTGTTGCACTTGTGAAAGTGTTGTGGCAAAAGCATGGGGTAGAAGAGACTACATGGGAACCTGAAGAAACTGTGAGAAACCAATATCCACACCTGTTTACCGATAAGATTTTCGAGGACGAAAATCCTTAAAAGGGGGAGAGTTGTAATATCCTGAATTAGGGCTTAATCGGAATAGTGGTTTCGTGACCACAAATCCGAGATAGAAATAATTATTTATAATTATTTGATGATTATGATATGATTGCATGATTGTGTGAAAATTTCGAGATGAAATTCTATGCCTAAAGTGCTTAAATTGAAAGTAGGGACTAAATCGAATAAGTTGCAAAACTTGCATTCTAGAAGTTTTTAGTATGAAATTGTTTGGAATATTAATGAGGAGGTCTTAAATAGCAATTTGACCAATTTTAAGTTCATGGACAAAATTAGGACATGGAATGAATTTTTGGAAAGTTAGTAGTAAGGGTATTTTGGTCATTTAGTTATTAAAATGAATTAAAAACAAAATTAAAAGCCAATTTTTGTCCATCTTCTTCATTAGGCCGAAATTTCAAGGGTTTTCCATAGCTAGGGTTTGTTTCAAGCTTCCAAGCTCCATAGTAAGTGATTCCAAGCCCCGTTTTTAATGTTCTTTACGTTTTTGGAATCCTGGTAGCTCGGTTAAGCTTATGGTAGCAATAATTCAACCTAGGGTTTATATTTGGAAAAATACCCATAGGTGAAATTTGTGTATTTTGATGTTTTATGATAGAATATGAGGTTTTAAATTATGTTAGACAACTTGTGCTACTCGATTTGAGTGAAAACGAGTAAAAGGGCTTAATCGGCAAAAATACCTAATAGTCACAAGTATATGTTAGAGAGAGAATTTGATGTTGCCATAGAAGGGAAAAGTGATCAGCATGTTATAAAACAAAGAATAAGGAATAAAGTTTAATTCCCGAGCCTAGAGGCAAAAGTGTAATTATGCAAAACTTTAGGGGAAAAAGTGTAATTTTTCCAAAGTTCGTATTAAATGCTATTTTGATGAATGTATGTATTAAATAAGATTAATTTGGCATTATAGATAAAGAGAAACGAGATTCAAGTCGCGATCGAGGAAAAGAAAAGATTGTGGACTAAATTGCAAAATCTTATATTTTGGTACCAAGGTAAGTTCATGTGTAAATAATGTAGCATAATTGTTATTTTTAAGTTATTGATGTTAATTATATGATACGCTAATTTTTAATCGTGAAATATTATGCTTTGTGGTTAATGTTGAGTAATATGCAAATTATGTTTACTACTTGATAAATATGAATTGCTACCAAGTACTGGTTCCGATATTCCATGGAAGACGACAAATATGAGATCGAGGGAAAAAGCCTGTTTGAACCTTAGGAATAGATTAGGATACAAGTGACATGTCACTAGGATGGTTGAGCATCCGAACTCGTTGAGTTGAGTCCGAGTTCACCTATGGATGCGAATGTTCGAACTCGTTGAGTTGAGTCCGAGTTCGTGAGATGTAACTAGGCATCCGAACTCGTTGAGTTGAGTCCGAGTTCACTTATGGATGCGAACGCCCGAGCTCGTTGAGTTGAGTCCGATTTCACTTATGGTCGGGTTACATGGTAGCTTGATTACATATGAGGCACTTATGTGCAAATTATCTGTGTATCCAGTTGTATTCCGATGTGTTCAACGGGTGAAATTTCTAGTGAAATGGAAGAACACTTAAGATGCAAGTGACGTTTTGGTAAGTGTTGTGAAATGGACACTTTGGACAGGTATGTTCTTAACCCTCGGGTTGAAAATAGATACAACAACAATAAGGTGGTAAGATGATGAATGATGTTTAGAAATGTGATATATGTTTTGGTGATACCATGCTAAAGTTGTTTGGTATATTTGTATTGTTATGTTACTTGTTATTTACATATGAACTTACTAAGCATTTATGCTTACTCCTTCCTTTTCATTCATTGTAGTTTTGAACAAGCCGGCTCAGGAATCGGGACAGGTCGAAAGTTCGATCACACTATCCAAAGGACTTTTATCTTGGTAAATGGCTTGTACAACTACTTAAGTATGGCATGTATAACAATATACCTATTTTGTGTAAATAATTTTATGATATGGCCATGTTTGGTTGAGAAAATGTTTGATATTGAGAAGTCATGGTGATGGCTAATTTAGATCATGTTTGATATTATGGAAGTTTAATAGGTTATCTAGTTCATAAAAATTCATGGAAAGATGAAACTTGCCTTAAAACAGAATATTGCTGCAGCAATGACATGAATTTGAAAAATCACTAAAAATAGTATAAATGGAAATAAATAATGAGTAAGTTATGAAATTGAAGCTTAATGAGTCTATTTTCATGTGGATTGAACAAAATAGGCATATAAATTATTTTTTATGAGATATTTAAACTTTTGTGAAACAGGGCCAGAGTGATTTCTGGATCCCTTGTTCTGACTTTAAAAATTCATAATAAATTTTAAAAAACTAATTAGAAGTTTTTATTTATATTTACAGATTCCTTATTGAGTCTAGTTTTAAGAAAAACAAACCTTATAGTCATTGAAATTCTGTATAGGGAGATATCTGATTCGTAATACACATATGTTAGAGCAGTCGAACCCTGAAACAGGGGAGACTTTAACTAATAAACTGTACTAATTGGCCCAACCAAAAATTCTAGAAAAAAATTAGTAAATAGATATATGAGTCTAGATTTAGTGAAAATTTACGGATCTTGATTTTGAGTTTCATAACTCGAGATATGATTTTTCTTGTAACTGTGATGCGAGTAGCTAGAAAGCTGTGAATGTAGAAACAAATGATTTGAAGTTCTTAAATTAATAAATTATGTTCGGTAACCCCTCAAGCTCGACTCCGGTGATGGTCTCGGGCATGGGGGTGTTACATGAATTATGAATTAATATGAATAATTGAAATATATTTGTTGAATTGAATGAAAATGTATGAAATTGTGAAAATGTGTGAATATATGTGATTATTAGAATGGTATATTGATGAAAGAATTATTGAATTGAGAAAGTGAATGAAAGACCCTATTAATAGTATCGGGCTAGGTCGGATATAGTTGGCATGCCATAGGATTGGAAGAGTTCAGGGATACTTCGACCTCGAGTCTATGAGACACTGGGTTTCATTATATTTCTTCGGATAGATTCGATGAGGTACTGGGCACCAACTTTCTTCGGCTAGGCCGATGAGACACTGGGTGTCAACTTTGCTTCGAACTATCTGATGAGGCACTGGGTGCCAAACTGGTGTGATTGGTTGGATCCGTGTATCCGCCAAGGTCTGAGTCTTGTTAATAGGGGTAAATAAGTGAAAAGATAAATCGAATAAATTTGATTGATCAAGCTATTGAAATGAAACAGGAAATTGAATTGAGAATTGAAAATTGAGATATGAGATTGAAAACATGAATCAAAGGTTTATGAAATGATTGGAGTTCAAATTGATGATATATGATGCCACTTGATGAATTGAAATGTGATTTGAGATATATGAATCGTATTTATATAGTTAAAGCTATCAGGGATAGTAAGTTAATATGATATAAATGAAATTGCCTGTTATTGAAATGGATTAAAATGGAATATGATTGATAAGTGCATAGTTGAATATAGTTTATTGATATTGAATTGTGAATAAATTAAGGAAAGCTATACCGATTAGTAAGTGAAAGAATGGAATAAATAATAATGGATTTATTTAAGAATTGAACAATTATGTTATTGTGTTTATTATATCTTTTGTATAGAATTTATATAGTAAGTAGTTGAAATTTATCTATGAAATAAATAATTAAATAATTGTAATTGTTATTATAATCTTAAGTATTTGTTATATTATTAAATGTTTAGATTATAGAAATACCACTGAGTATACCTATACTCAGCGTACGGTTTGGTTTTGTGCGCAGGTTAAGTGAAGATAGAATGTTGAATCGACATCCCAGGCCAATCCCGAATTCAATAAGGTAAAGTTTGTTAATTATTGGTAATGGCATGTACCTAGGATGTCTTATGTGTGTGTCATTTTGAAATTGTAAATGTAAGGATGAAATAAATAGATTTAGGTTTGGTTATGATATATAATAGAATTTGGTTAATTTGGTATGAAATTGATTTATTTGATGATATTTGATATTTGAATAGAATTAAATATTGGATAATATATAAATGTTTAAATTTGGAAAATATGAGTGTATCTGGGTGTGTTGGTATTTATGTGTATATTAATTATAAATGTCTGATAGGTCCGATAATGCTCCGTAACCCTGTTTTGAGGACGGTTTAGGGTTAGGGGTGTTACACTGCAGATCTTAGAAAAGTTCTTAGGTTGTTTCCAATCAAACACAACCTCAATCTTTCTAGGATCAACTCGGATCCCCTCAGCAGAAACTATGTACCCCACAAAAGTTACCTCTTGCAACTAGAACTCACATTTACTCTACTTAGCATAGAGCAGTTTCTCTTAGAGTATCTGAAGCACTACTCTAAGATGCTCATCATGTTCATCCTTAGTCTTAGAGTACACCAGAATATCATCAATGAGGACTACGATAAATAATCTAGATAGGGTTAAAAAACTAGGTTCATCAGATCCATGAATGTAGCAGGAGCATTCGTTAAACCAAAGGGAATAACTAGTCCTAAATCTTTTCTTATGAATATCAACTTCCTTAACCCTAAGCTTATGATACTAGGAATAAATATCTATTTTCGAGAATACCGCAACCCCATAAAACTAATCAAACAGGTCATCGATCCTCGAAAGTGGATATTTATTCTTCATAGTTAGTTTATTTAGTTGCCGATAGTTGATGCACATCCTCATGGTACCATCCTATTTCTTCACAAACAGAACCGGTGCCCTTTACGGAGACATACTAGGACGGATGAAACCACGATCCAGAAGCTCTTGAAGTTGGGCTTCAAGCTTTATAAGCTCCTTCGATGCCATACAGTATGAAGCAATGGACACCAAAGCTGTACCCAATTGAAGCTCAATGCCAAACTCAACTTCTTGATCCGGAGGTAAACCCGGTAACTCCTCGGTAAAGACATCTGAAAATTCCCTTACTGTTCGGATATCCCTGACAGAAGAGTTTTTAGATACTGAAACACTGACGTAAGCCAAATATGCCTCACACCCTTTCCGAACCAATTTCCCAGCCACTAGAGTGGAGATTACATTAGAGAAGTAATATTGGCGCTCACTAATCACAACCAGCTTCTTATCATCCTCGGTTCTTAAAATAACCCTCTTAGTCGCGTAGTCCAAACTAACTCAGTGCTCAACTAACCAGTCCATACCAAAAATTAAGTCAAACTCCCAAAACGGTAGCTCCATTAGATTTGCCAGAAGCACAGTCCCTTGTACTTCCAACAAAACATTCCTATAACGTCTATTTACCTGAACAAATTGTCCTAACGGACTCAGTACATTAATCTCACTGGAATTACACTCAATAGAAATCCCTAAGTTCTCTGAAATAGAACTAGCTACATAGAAGTGTGTAGAACCTATGTTTATCGAAGTAGTATATGGAGCATGAAAAATAAAAAGCATACATGTGATCACATCAAGGGCGTCTCTGTCCTCTTGGCATCGAGCAGCATAAGCTAGAGCAGACTGCCTCACCTCAGTCTGATTAGTACATCTACCTGGTGCTCTGTGTCCTCGGCCCATACCATTACCACCCCTAGCCAGTCCACGGCCCCTAGGTGGCTGCTGTATTGCTCTCTGAGGTTGAACAAAACCCAATCCTGAAGCTTACATCTGATCAACACGATATGGACACTCTCTAATTCAGTACTTTAATAACCAACACAGCAGACAAGCCCATAATCTCCTCCAACACTCACCTGGATAGTGCCTACCACAATCACCATAAGGCTAAATCCCAGTAGGAGCAAAAAGAACTCCCACTCTAACAGGCTTATCAAGTCTGGCACGTTTCTTAGGCCATTAAATAGAACTAGAAAGCTCTGGATCCCTCTTATTCTTGTCCCTTTCGCAGTCTCTATTCTGGCATTCCACGCTTAACTTATTCGACGATCTTTGTCTTATCCACTAGAACAGCAAACTCACACTCCCTCTATGGAGCAATCAGAACCCTCAGACTATCCCTCAAACTGTCCTCAAAACAGACACATTTCTCATACTTGGATGCCATCATGCCTTAAGCGTAACGGCTTGGTCTCAGAAACTTAGCCTCATACTCGACCATTGATTTATCATCTTACGTGAGATTCATAAATTTACACCTACGAGCATCCACATAGCTCGCACCCACATACTTCCCTTGAAAGGCAGTCTAAAAGTAGTCCCAGTTTAGACTATCTGGTTGAGTTTCCCTCCTTAACGACAACAACCACTGATATGTCTCATCGCGAAGCAAAGAAACTGCACCCTTCAATTTCTGCTCAGGAATGCAGTTAATGTCGTTCATAATCCTTTCGATGGCCTCCAACCAATATTCAGACATAGTAGGGTCGACTCTAGTGACGCCCCTAAACAGCTCAGCTCCATTGGACCAGAGTTGTTCAGTTACTGACCTACATCCCCCATATCAGAATGGGGTCCAGCGACCCTCTCCAACACTCTCAACATGGCTTGGGATAGTGCGTTGTCCCTAGCTAAGCGACTTTGAGACCCAGTCTTAATAGCGAGTGAAACAGGTGTCTCACTCGTATCCAAATTCGGAATACTACCCAGAAAGGAAGACTTAGCTTGAGCCCCCTACGGTGCCTGCCTCACCCACGAATACCATGACCGCGAGTTTCGCCAGCACTCATCATATTTTCAGTTTTATATACATTATAAAATTTTATGCATCATTCCAGTATTTTTTAGTAGATATTTTATACCCAAGTTATCAGAAGTTTAGAAGTATTGTATAGGTTTTTGTCTCTAACCAACTGAGTAGAGTTTGAGAAAGTACTAACTACTGTGTTTTTTAAATTCAGAGATACTTACAGGATCGGGGCTGGAGACTCGGTTACCACATACTTACTTAAAATGATCCAAATTATTTGAAAACCAATTCTTTTTCAAAACACAATTTTAGAACTCAAAATCCACAGCTCGAGTTTTGCAACCTGACTCTGATACCACCAAATATAACACCCATAACCTGGCCTAAACTTTATAGCCAAATCTGGGTGTGTTATAAAAAAGGGTTTTAAAATATATCTTTTAAGTTAAAATATATCATTTTATTAGCTTAACAATCAGAGTCTTAATATCCAGAAAAACTTGAGTTTATAGTCTTATTTAAGACCATTAAAGTTATCAAGAATTTGCAATGGAAGTTTAAAAAAAAAATTATTTGAAGCCAAGCTCATGTTTCCAAAAACCAATTGTTAAAAACCATTTGTTTGTGTAAAGTGTTTTCGTCAACGTTGTGGAAAAGAAAGCAAAACAAAATCCAAATTCAAAAGTTAAAACCATACAATTCAGAGAGTCCTAAAAATTACAAACTTTCAAGAAAACCAGATTTTAAAATAAAATCAATATTACTAAATAAAAACAATTCTCTATCGAGTGGTTATTGCTGAGCCTCCATCATACAGACCGTCTAAGTCAGTGGATTACTTTAACAGAACAGACAAATAGATGTGAGTTTTCGTAAACTCAGTTTGTAACCTAAAAGAAAAAGTCATGCAACATACACAAAATTTCATATACAGTCAGATACAGATTCGATCCTAAGTCCATAACAAATACATATATCAAAATCAGATAAACAGAACATATAATAGAATGCTACTCCCATCCTTTACACACATCTCTGACTATCCCATCACACCATGTAGGGTTGAAAACACCCACCTATCCCAACACACCATATAGTGTCAATGTGACACATAACAGAATAATAAGCAGCCAAGCTGCCAGAATATAGGCGAAAGGTTACCGTACAGATCACTTCCTTCACATATGCAAATCCCACCCTATCATAGATACAGGCTACAGAATTAACAGAATTAGCATGCTTAACATGCTCGTATATAGATAACATATATACTCAAATAGAACAGTCTACATACATATCAGTGTCCTACTTAGGTCAGACTATTAGAATATCAAATCACATGAATTAGGGTTTGGTTAGCCCTAACCGACCCTGCAATAGGCCTACAGTGGATCAGAATGACCCTAAGGGAAATTTCAAAATCTTGGACATGCCCGTGTGGCTTGCCTGTATGGGTCCACATGCCTAGATTGGCCTTGCTCGTGTGGCCCACAAGGCCTAGCCCAAAACCTACACGCCCGTGTGGCACACACGGCCTAGCCCAAAAATTACACGCCCAACTTGGCCTAGCCCATGTGGCCCACACGGCCACACTCACAACAACACACGGTCGTGTTAAAAGTATAGTTGAACCTTCATCAGTCACACGGCCAGGTCTCGCTCACGGCCGGCCACACGCCCATGTGGCGTCTACAGACCCAATTTTTGGCTTCCGTCAAACCTCGTTTTCTCGCGTTAGGGGTACACACCTGGTTCATTTTTGACGCGTAAGCAATCCCAAGCCCTTCAAATCTAAAGCAAACTATTCAATCGATCAATTTCAAGTATTGAAACACCTATCTATCAAAACCCCAATCAACATACTTAAAAATTTTACTCAATCAAAAGGCTCGATCACGTACCAAAATAGTTATGATAGCCCAAACACACTACACAATAGAAGATGAATTTTGATTCCCTTGATTAACACCTACACAAGAATTCACCACATTAACACACCTGAAAACAATTCCCAATTGCACAAAACTTCAAGAATACTTACCTACCACAGTCCGAGCAGGGATTAAGGAACCCAAAGCACAATGATTAAACAACAGTATAGCAAACAGAAATCAAAGAAAGAAGAAATAAAAAAGAAAATGTTTGGAAGAGGAATTTGGAGAAGAAATGTCAAAAGGTATTTGGGAAGAGAGAAAAAGTAAAAAAATTAAAATAATAAGATAAAAAATAAAATTGATTAATTTGAACATAATCCCACTACATCCACTAACAACCCAACCAAATCAGAATTTCAAGTCCATCCAAACTCTTTGAGCCAATCGAAATAAAAATTATCACCCTTGCTTACACAAGGATTCGAAGACAGGACCTCCAGTACACTAACTCCTTACCACTCGAACTAACAGGCTCATTCTGACATAAATTTGCAAACAATGTTATATAAGCTCACCCAACAGGGATAAGGCTGGGATCTAAAATAACAAAATTTCCAAATGTGGGACTTGAACCCAATATCTCATACGCACACCAAAAACACTTAACCACTGAAGCAAATACACACTTGTGTCAGGATTGACAGAAATAGAAATAATTATTCAGGACGTTACACCTCTGAATTAACCCATTAAGTCTGAGTTTCTTTCTAAACATCCATTCATTACTAATAGGTCTAAAACCTTGAGGCAAGTCTACTAGTTCCGAAGTATGATTGGACATAATAGACTCTAGCTCATTATTAATAGCATCTCTCCAAAAACTAGCATTTATTAATTTTATGGCTTCATCATAGTTTTTTAAATCCTCATCTATCAAAAATGTATGAGCAATAGAATCACTTATCAAGTCTAAATCTCTAATTTCATTTGCAAAGGAAGTAAGGAAATTCGATCTGAAAGTAGTGGCAGTCCTTTGTATTTTACTTCTCCTAAGTTCAATATCATCATTAGGAATGTCTCTATTATGTGTATTAAAAGAAACAAGCACATCTAACTGTATATTAGTATTCATGCTAGATTTCTTTAAAGGAAAAACATTTTCAAAGAAAGTAACATCTCTCTAAATATACATATAGAATGATCATACAAAGACATGAATCTATATGCAATATTATTTAGAGTATAACCAACAAATACGACATCACCAATTTTAGATCTAATAGTGATTTTTTTAAAATTAGGCAAACTTACTTTTGCTAAACATCTCCACACTTTCAAGTATTGCAGATTAGGGGCATAATCTTTCCACAATTCTTAATGGGCACTGTCTAATTTGTTTTTATGAGGCACTTTATTAAGAATATGGTTTGCAGAAAGTATGGCCCCTCCACATATTGTTAGGTAAACCAGAACTTATTAGTAAAACATTCATCATTTCTTTTAGAGTTCTATGTTTCCTTTCAGCTTTGCCATTTTGTTGAAGGACATAAGGAGTATAAAATTCGCGTATAATGTCATTTTTCTCGCAAACCTCTTTAAGAAAATAAGTGCCATATTCACCGCCTTTATCAAATCTAAGACGTTTTATTCTCCTATCAAGCTGGTTTTCTACTTTTGATTTATAAATAAGAAAGGTTTTATTAGCTTCATCTTTTGATCTAAGGAGATAGACCTTTGTATTTCTATAGTAGTCATCTACAAATGTGATATAATAGCATTTTCCACTTTTACTTTTTATGTTTTTAAAGTTTATTAGATCATTATGAACTAACTCTAAATGATCAATCTTCCTATTAGTGAGAGTTTTTAAGGAAGGTCTAGCATGTTGGCTTCAACACAAAAATTCATATCTATTAAACCTACTATCATCTAGATTATGGAGTAGATTCATTTTTATGAGTTTTTTTTTAAAGAATGAATATTCAGAATACCTAATCTAGCATGCCACATATAAAGAGATCCAGTAATATAAGCAGAAGTGATGGCTTTATTATTAAACATAGTCTCAACCACAAATAAACCTCTACTCAAATAACCTTTCCTAACATAATCTCCATTGTAGGAAAGTACAATTTTATCGAATTCAAAGATTAGTTTAATACTTGCCTTATTCAGTAATCCACCACTAATTAAATTTTTATGCAAGGCAGGTACATAAAGAGTATTTTTTTAATGCTAATGTTTTGCTAGAAGTAAGCTTAAGTAAGATTTTTATTTTACTGAGTACTTTTAAATTGTTAGAATTATCCGTGTAGACTTGTTTCCTTCAGCTACACTTTAAAACATTTCTTTGTTGGCGCAGAAGTGTTTAGAGGTGCCTGTGTTGTAACACCCCAGACCCGGCCTAGACGTTATGGTCGAATCTGGCGACGTCACATGGAATAGAATTTTGAAATCAATGACCAAGTCAAAACCGTTCTTGTTTAGTATCTTCTATTTATCTCTCGTCAAATTCAAAATAATTTTCTCATTAATTTAGTTCATTCAAAGCCTATTTTGTAGCGGAAGCTTTCAAAACAGTGATGTTTACCGAAAATCGTTTGTTTTTAGGAAAAATGTCACGTTTAATAAAATTGAGTTTCGATGCTGTTCAACAGTTCTTGAAAAATAGTTAAAATCCCAAAACAATGGTAAATAGTCCAAAAAGTCCCAAATTACATAAAAAATACCCAGAAAACAAGTAGGAATTAAAACCATTAAAGAGATAAGAACCATTCAATAAAATTATGATCACCGTTGAGTCTCTGTACAGATAAAACAAAAGAGGGTGAGTTTGCGTAAACTTAGAGTGTAATCCCGATAGAAAACTTACACACAGTCAAACAACAGTTATCAGTCAAATGTAATCTGGGCCTAAGCACATTTCAGTCTCAGTAGCAGTTCAAGCCTTAGCCCATTTCAGTTTCAGTAGCAGTTCGGGTCTTAGCCCATTTTAGTTTCAGTAGCAGTTCTGGTCTTAGCCCATTTCAGTTTTATTATCAGATATGCATCAATAAGAAAACAGAGTCCTACCCAACCAGTATTTACATACTATCTCTGTCTATCCCTACACTCCATGTGGGGTTTAAAACACCCATCCATCCCTACATTCCAAGTAGTACCGAATGCGGCACATAATTAGTAATTTGCAGCTGAGCTACCAGATAATAGGCTTAAGAGCCTTTCAGTACACTTCCTCCAAATACCAACATCCCAACCCAATGCAATGCAACATACAATATATGACATACTAATACACGAATTCTCGTTATACATATAGTTCAGTATTCATGCATATAATCATCATACATATAATTCACGCATTTAGGGTCTAAGTAGTGCTTACCGACACTACAGTGGGTTCACAATCGAGTTGGGCAACCCGTGTAACCTTACCACACATTTCAATTAAATGGGCTCACACGCCCATTGATGGTCGCTAAACTAACTAAAAAATTTGACTAAGGCAAGCGCACCTATCAAACAGTAGTATAGTTGTGGTGATACCGGAAATATCGTATCCACAAGGACTAAAAGTACTAGTAATTACTATCTTTTTATTCTCTAGCCTAAGAATTAAAGGGGTGTTTTTAAACTTAAGATTAACCGTTTAATTAACTAAGAACACGACAGAGATAAAAGTTGGAAAATACTATTGGAAAACTGATGGAGAAGACAATACCCAAGGAAGAATCCACCTAGACTTCACTTATTACTCTGAACTATTCACTTGACTTAATCCGTAGAAATCCTTGATTTATGTTAATATCTCTCTTGAGACTAAAAACAACTGAATTTAGGTTGATTAACTGAAATCTCTTTCTAATTAAAACCCCTATTGTCGCATTAACTCGATCTATGGATTCCCTTATTAGATTTGACTCTAATCCGGTAGATCTATGTCACCCTATGTCTAGGATTGCATGCAACTCTGCTTAATTATGTGAGATCTACTCTTAAATAGGGACTTTTGCTCCACTGAACAAGCACATCAAAACCTAAATTAATATCCTGAAATATTAAAGCAAAGATTAAAACTCACAATTAAGAATAAGAACAAATATTTATTAAATGATTCAAATAGTAATAGGATCTATCTTAGGTTTCATCTCCCTTAGGTATTTAGGGAGTTTAGTTCATAACAATTAGGAAAAACATCTCAAAATTGGGAAAACAACAAAACATAAAGAAACCCAAAGACCTTCTAAAGAAATTGAATGGAGATCTTTAGGCTTAAAGTAAATCATGCTTCCGAGCTGATTCCGTTGGCTGTCTTCGAGTATTCTCTGCCTTCTACTCTCCGTCCCCCCTTTGATCCTCTTCTCCTTTGTTTAAGTCGACTTTGAAATGCCTAAAATATCCCAAAATTAGCCTTTTTCGAGTAGAATTAAAATAGGTTTCGACGGGGCACGACCGTGTGACATGCCCGTGTGATGGTGCTCAGGCCATGTGTAATTCTGACATGGTTTTAAGTCGACATGGCCATGACACACGGGCGTGTGGCTAGCCCATATGTCTAACACGGCTTTGTGGATTACTCGTGTGGAAGTGCCTAGGCCGTGTGAAACACTAAAATTAGCCTATTTTGTCCCTTTTTGGCCCGTTTCTTGCTCTTTTCACTATCCTATGCTCTCTTGAGTATAAAATATGAAATTAAAGGATTAGGAGCATTGGATTCAATAAAACCAAAGATAAATCATCCATAAATATGCCAAGCATGGGATAAAAATATGTATATATTATGGTTTATCAAATATTCCCGAACTTAAGCATTTGCTTGTCCTCAAGCAAAATCCTCAACTCACAATTAAAATAAATTATTTTCAACTTATAATTCTCATCAAGAATGTTTCGAAGCAATCCACAAGTAATCACACATTGAGAATTCAACTAAAAGAACATTAAAGTTTTAAACAATCCAAGTTGACCATTTTAATCATAAGATTATAGGTATCCCCCTTTATCTAAGTAATTACCTTTAATTCCAAATTGACAAGGGTTTACATCCTCACTAAAGATTCACTTAAATCACTCAAATCACTCAAAGTGTTTAAGCTTCAATAATTAAGCACTCAGTAGTCAAACATGAAAAATTATTACCATGAGCTTGCATGAAAATCATATCTCCACTACTATAAATGAGATGATACACGAATCAAAAGGTCTTTAACAGGGTTGTAATGGGGCTTAGGTTAAAGGTGTGGATAAAGGCTAAAAAAGAGGGTTAGAATCGAGATTAATTGAATAGATTACCAATCTTAGAAAAATAAAGCTAATTACTGAATTACAAATAAGTGCTAGAATTAAAACTATCTAAAACTAATTAGGTGAGCTTTTTCTCAATATAATAACTGACTTATCCAAACTCTCTATAACAATATGTAATTATATGAATAAATATATGACTTTTTTTTTTAAGAATAAGAACAAGTACAAAATGGAAAGTACATAATAAGAAATAATTCAGCAACTGAAATGAACAAACATAGCTAGGTAACTAATCAAATTAAATCTTGATAAAAAGGGAGTCAATAAAAAGGGAGAAATTCTTAACAAATCAAAAAGGGTTAAGTTGTAGGTTATCATTAAGGGGAAAATCAAGAAACAATGTTTAAGGCTCAAAGGGGTTCACTAAGGGTCAATTATGTGGGTAGACTTTTTGTCGGATAAGTGGGTTAAAACCTAAGTGCCTTTATTATCTTAGTATATTAAATCAAAGGTGTGGTCTTGACATACATAATTGAAGCAAGTTCTAGAATAGCAAATCAATGTTGACATACTCATAACCAATAAAATAAGTGAGCAAGGAAGATATATGCTCTAAAAGGCTCAAAATCTCATGAAAATTATAGGTATTTGATGTCAATCTTGTAAACTTAGAACTTCAAGATAATACCTCAATTCAGGGAAACAACCCAGCAATTTTAATTCTCAAAAGTCAACTTATCATGCTTGATTCTTTACTGTCTTAAAGTTAGACAATCAATGCACAATTACCTATGTTTTAATCCAAAACATATCAATAAAAATCATAAATTAATCCAAATTCATTCTAATAGTGATATGAGAAAATTACTTGGGGATTAGACAAAATTCAGGGTTTTTTTGATAATGATATGATTAACCTCTCCACACTTAAGATGTACATTGTCCTCAATGTACAAAGATAAGCAGAATATTATAAGAGAAAGGAAAAAGTGAAACTACCTTGAATTCAGGTTTGTAGATAGTAGAATTGAAGTGTATGTATAACTAGGCTAAGATGAAGATAGGGGAAGATACTCCGGTGGTGGTAGAGGCTGGGTTCCACAGTCATAATGCCTAGCAAAGAGGTTATCGTGGTGGTCGGTGTCGTGGTGGCTATGGTTATGGTCGAGCAGGACATGGTAGTCGTAGTATACCTTTCCTTAGAGGATTGTTTGTATATTCCTGAGTTGCACCAAGCAGCTGAATCTTTTGGAACTGCGATATCATCAGTACTATTTTAGGGAGTAATATCGAAGGGGTTGTTATGATTACTCATAATGAAAAAACCATATAAACACGAAATTCAAAATATACTAATATAAGTCTTTTAGAACATGAAATTAAAATAAAAATAAAAATAAAAGGAAAAGAAAAACAAAGTAAAATAAATGGACTCAAAAGTCCTCGTCGGCATCTGGATGGTGAGGTGGTGGTGCTGGAGGCGAAATATGGAAATGCTGACAAATCTGTTGCAGAGTCGCCTCTATACTGTCGAATCGCTGAGTGCAATAGTGCTCGAATATAGTCAGGTGGTCAGAAATTTCTGTCAATGAAGCAGCCGCATGAACTGGTCCAAAGGATGAATAGTGAAAGGGGGTGTGATGGGTGAATAGTGGGGTTTAAATAGGAATGAGAAGAAATTAGGGTTAGGATTTCAAATAAAAAGGGGGTCATGGTCATGTAGGCCCCTTTTTAGACCACACGGTTGTGGCCCATGCCAGTATGTCTCACTTCTAGCTCGTATTTTTCATAAAATTTTAAGTCAGTATCGTCCACAGCCTGTAGACATGCCCGTGTGTCCAGGCCTTGTAGCACACATGGCCACATCGCACTGCCGTGTGCTCTTTCCTTCGCTTCTCCCATGCCTGTGTGTCTTCCACCATGCCTGTGTTCTGTAGTCAGGATTGCCCACGGCTTTTAAGTACGGTCGTGGGATATGCCCGTTTTCCATTCTAACTTAAAAATTTCAAAGTGTGTGCTCAGGTTCCCACACGGCCTCAGGCACGCCCGTGTTTCATGACCGTGTGGTTTACACGACCGTATTGCACAGCCATGGTAATTTATCGCATTCCGTGCCTCTGCCAATTTTTGGGAAATTGAAGTGCAGTTTCACCATGGTTTGAGGTAGACTCGTGCCCCATAGCTGTGTGGTTCGTACGGCCGTACCGCACGGCCATGGCTAGTTATCGCAGCCCGTGTGTCATCCTGTCTTGGAAAAATATTTATCTTATTTTAACACGACCATAGACACGCCCGTGTGTCCAGGCCGTGTTCGCCACTGTCGAATGCCAATACTAAGGTTGTAATAGTTTACACGGCTCAAAGCACGCCCATTCCTCCAACTCGTAGTGAGCACACAGCAAAGGACACGCTCGTGTGTCAGGCCGTATGTGTAAAAAATACCTATATTTAAATTATAAAAAATGAATGAAAGAAAAATAAACTTATTTAGTGGGGTTAGTGTTCGGGTTGCCTCTCGATGAGTGCTTATTTAAAGTCTAAGCTCGACTTTACCTTATGGTATATTTAGGCAGGTTCGCGGAGCCGTAACTCCTCTCTATAATCTTTGAAATCCTCGCCGTTATAAAGTTTAAGACGATGTCCGTTTACCTTGAAAGTGTCGTGGGTTGGATGACTTACCTCTACTGTGCCATATAGAAAAATGGTTTGGACTACAAATGGACCTGACCATTGTGATTTTAACTTCCCAGGAAATAATTTAATCCTTAAATTGTATAGCAAGACAAGGTCTCCAGCTTCAAATTGCTTGTGTTGCTTTAAACGAGCATCATGGCAGCGCTTTGTTGCTTTCTTATATAATCGTGAATTCTCATATGCATTAGCTCGCCATTCATTTAGCTCATTCAACTGCATCAACCTTTTCTTACTTGTAAGTTTGAGATCAAAGTTTAGAAACTTTATAGCTCAGAATGCTTTGTGTTCTAGTTCAAACGGTAAATGACAACTTTTCCCATAAACAAGTTTGTAAGGAGATGTTTATATTGGGGTCTTAAAAGCAGTTCTATAGGCCCGTAAAGCATCATCTACTTTCATTGCCCAATCTTTCCTATTTGACTCTATAGTCTTTTCTAGGATACGTTTAAGCTCTCAGTTTGCTACTTCAACTTGACCACTAGTCTGGGGATGGTAAGGGTTGGTTGTTCTATGGTAAACTCCATATTTCTTAAGGGTTTTATCAAATTGAGCATTACAAAAATGAGTGCCCCCATCACTGATAATTGCTCTAGGTGTTCCAATCAAGAGAAGAGTTTCTTGAGGAACCTCACCACTATTCTAGCATCATTAGTTGGTAAGGCTTGGGCTTCCACCCATTTGCACATATAATCAATGACTACTAAGATGTATTTATTCCCAAATGAGCTAGGGCATGAACCCATAAAATCAATACCCCATACATCAAATATTTCTCATGAAAGTATATACGTTTGAGGCATTTCATCATGTTTGGAGATATTACCTGTTCGTTGGCATTTATCACAATAAGTAACATACCTGCTAGCATTTTTGAATAGTGTGGGCCAATAAAAACGTGATTCGAGTGCTTTATGTGCGGTCCTAGTCCCACTGTAATGTCCTCTAGTCGGTCTTCAGTGGCAATGTTCCAAGATTTTAATTGCTTCTGACATTGTAACGCATCTTCTGATGACTTGATCTGCACATATACGGAAAAGAAAAGGATCCTCCCAAAAGTAGTTTTTAACATCAATAAAGAATCGCTTCTTTTGCTGATGTGTCAACCCTTTTGGCTTAACGTTAGCAGCTAAATAATTCGCAATGTCTATAAACCAAGGGACCTCAGAGTAAGATATAGCAAAAAGTTGTTCTTCAGGGAACGAGTCGTTTATCTCATGTTCATCAAGCTCCTTAAGATTTGGGTTTTCTAATCTGGAAAGATGATCTGCTGCAAGATTTTCTGCTCCCTTTTTATCTTGAATTTCTAAATCAAATTCCTGTAACAATAGTATCCATCTTATTAGTTGAGGTTTTGCATCTAATTTAGAAAAGAGATATGCAAGAGTTGAATGGTCAGTGTATACGATAAATTTAGATAATATTAAATATGGTCTAACTTTATCGAATGCGAAAACCACAGCCAATAATTCTTTCTCAGTCGTCGTATAATTTTCTTGTACGGCTGTCAATGTCTTGCTAGCATAATAGATTGGTTGAAAATGCTTGTCTCTTTATTGTCCAAGAATCGCACCTACTGCAAAATCATTCGCATCACACATTAGTTCAAATGATAAATTCCAATCAGGTACAACTACAATTGGAGCGTTAATTAATTTATCTTTCAGAGTATTAAATGCTTCTAAAAATTCCTGATTGAAATTGAAAGGCATATCCTTTTCTAGTAAATTCGTTAAAGGCTTAGCTATTTTAGAAAAATCCTTAATAAATCTTCTATAAAATCCAGCATGTCCTAAAAAGCTTCGAATAGCCTTAACTATACTACGGGGAGGTAATTTCACAATATTTTCAATTTTCGCTTTGTCAACCTCGATCCCGTTACTAGAAATTTTGTGGCCTAACACAATTCCTTCACGAACCATGAAATGACATTTTTCCCAGTTCAGTACAAGATTTGTTTCCTCACATCTCATTAGGATTCGTTTTAAATTTTTAAGAAAAAAATGGAAAGAGTGAACGAATACCAAGAAGTAGTCCATAAATACCTCCATAATGTCTTCACGAGCTCATAAAAAATGGCCAACATGCATCACTGAAAAGTAGTAGGAGCATTACATAATCCAAAAGGCATTCGTCTATAAGCAAACGTACCGTATGGACATGTAAATGTCGTTTTCTCTTGGTCTTCAAGAGCTATTGGGATTTGGAAGTAACCAGAGAGTCCATCTAGGAAGCAATAATACATATGCCCAGATAATCTTTCCAACATCTGATCAATGAATGGTAAGGGAAAGTGATCTTTTCTCGTGGCATCGTTCAACTTCCTATAGTCAATGCAGACTCTCTATCCCGTAACTATGCGTGTTGGGATCAATTCATTCTTCTTATTAGCCACAACAGTCATGCCTCATTTCTTAAGGACAACCTCAGCTTTTACGACTTCTTTCATGTTAGGATTCAGTCGTCTTTGAACTTTCACACAAGGTTTATATTCATCTTCCATTAAAATTTTATGTGTGTAAAAAGAAAAAATGATCCTTCTTATGTCAGAAATCTTCCAAGCTATAGCTCTTTTATGTTCCTTCAATACTTGAAGTAGCTCGTCCTTTTCGGTTGGCTGTAAATCTGAAGCAATAATCACTGGTAATATGGAATTGTTTCCAAGAAACGCATATTCTAGGTGATTTGGTAGTTGCTTTAATTCCAATTTAGGAGGTTCTAAGAGGGTTTTAATTGTAATTCATTGTTTACCTCAATACCCTCATAATTCTTCTGTCGCAGTGAAGACTCATTAGAATTTAATTCAGCTTTTGTCTTACCTAACACAGAATCATCGTCATTTGCCTCCTCTCCTTATACAAGACACAGTTCCAGTGTGTCCTTATGAACGATTTCCTGTAAAGAATCTTGAGTAGCATGATCAATAGAATCATTAAAACAGCAAGAGTCATCTTGTTCTCTAAAAAATCTCATGGCATTATAAATTTTGTCGTCACCTACCCTAAGTACAAGTTTACTGTCACCCACATCAATAACAGCCTTAGTAGAGGCTCAAAATGGGCGACCTAAAATTAAAGGCACCTCGACATCCTCATCCATGTCAAGCACAAAAAAATCAATAGGAAATATAAATTTATCTACTTTTACTAGTACATATTCAATAATACCCCTAGGATATTTAATAGATCTGTCAGCTAGTTGAATACTTATCCTAGTAGGTTTTGGTTCCCTATGGCCAAGTTGCTTGAACAGTTTGAAAGGCATCAAATTTATGCTAGCGTCTAAATCAGCTAGTACCTTCTCAACATTTAAACTACCAATTAAGCAAGGAATAGTAAAACTTCTTGGATCTTTCAGTTTGGTTGGCAGTTTATTTTGGAGTATGCCGAGTACTCCTCGTTGAGTTCTATTGTAGACAACTCTTCAAACTTCCTTCTATTTATTAGGAGCTCCTTCAAAAATTTTGCATATGTAGGCATCTGCGAGATAGCTTCAACAAAAGGTAAGTTAATATGCAACTGTTTAAAAACTTCAAGAAATTTACCTAATTGTACATCTATGCGGTCTTTCTTCAACTTTGCTGGATACGGGATTGGTGGTTTATATTCCCTCAGCACCGTTTTTTCACTGTTTTCGGGTTTTACCTCCTCATCATCTTTCCTATCAGCTTCTTATGGCAGCTTCCTTTCAGATTCAGTTAACACTTTCCCACTCCTTAGGGTAACTGCTTTCACGTGCTCTTTTGGGTCGGGTTTAATGTTACTAGGCAGGCTCCCTTGTGGTCTCTCTGAAATTATCTTAGCCAGCTGTCCTATTTGATTCTCGAGCCATTGAATTGATGCTTGTTGATTTTTAAGTGCAGTTTCAGTGTTCTAAAAATGGGTTTCCACCACTGAAATAAACTTCATCATTATCTCTTCAAGGTTAGACTTTTTATCTTGTTGGTAAGGTTGTTGTTGGAAGCCTGGAGGGGGTGGTGGTCTCTAATTCCCTTGGCCTGCCTATGAGAAATTTGGGTGGTTCCTCTAACCTGCATTGTACGTGTTACTGTAAGGATTATTTTGAGGTTGAGGATTATTACCCATTAATTTATTTGCTCGTTCTCCATATTGGGGTCAAAGGGCAAATATTCTGAATTACCCATTCCACATCCACTTGTGTCACACTACATCACTGGATGTACCTGCGTAGAACCACATAGACCATCAATCTTCTTATTAAAGAGTTTTACCTGGTTTGATAACATGGTGACTGCATCTATGTTGAAAACACCGGTTGATTTCGTTGGTTTTGTTTTCATAACTTGCCATTGATAATTATTCAGTGACATCTCTTCAATAAACTCATAAGCCTCCTTAGGTGTTTTGTTATTAATGGTTCCACCAACCACTGCATCGATCATCTGTCTAGTTGATGGGTACAAACCATTGTGGAAAGTTTGAACCTGTAGCCATAAAGGTAACCCATGGTGAAAGCACCTTCTCAATATATCCTTGTACCTCTCCCATGCATCATATAGTGTTTCTAAATCCATCTGCACAAAAGAAGAGATATCATTCATCAATTTAGCCATTTTAGCCGGCGGAAAATATTTGAGTAAAAATTTTTCGGTCATTTGTTCCCAATTAGTGATTGATCCTCGTGGTAATGATTTCAACCACTGTTTAGCCTTATTCCTTAATGAGAAGAGAAACAACCAAAGGTGAATGGCATCGTCAGAAACACCATTGATCTTAAAGGTGTCGCAGAATTCCAAAAAATTTGTAAATGAGCGTTTGGATCCTCGTCTTGTAAACCATCAAACTGAACAAACTGTTGTATCATTTGAGTTCAAAATTATTTGCAGCAACAGCAGGTCGGACAATACTCGATTCAGTTCCTATTAAAGTAGGCTTAGCATAATCATACATAGTACGAGGAGCAGGATTCTGATTAACAGGATTTGCGACAACTACAGAAGGTAGCAGATTATTCTGATTATCTGTCATCTCTTTAGTAAAATCTGTAATGTCCTATTGTTCTTCCTTTATACATTGTAGACTTCGCCTTATTTCTCTTCAATTTTTTGTGAGCTGTACTCTCTATTTCACTATCGAAAAGTAAGGGTCCTGACGGGTTCCTTCTAGTCATAAACTAGAGACACCTGCCAGAAGCAATTAAAAAGAAAAACTAGAAAAGAGGAATTAAGCTAAAAGCAAAAAGTAAATTGCAATAAAAGTAAAAATGGCTAAAGTAATAAAAATCAAGCGTTCCTAATATCTTAGTCCCCGGCAAAGGCGCCAAAAACTTGATGGTCACTAAACTAACTAAAAAATTTGACTAAGGCAAGCGCACCATCGAACAGTAGTATAGTTGTGGTGAGACTGAAAATACCGTATCCACAAGGACTAAAAGTACTAGTAATTACTATCTTTTTATTATCTAGCCTAAGAATTAAAGAGATGTTTTTAAACTTAAGATTAACTGTTTAATTAACTAAGAACACGACAGAGATAAAAGTTGGAAAATGCTATTGGAAAACCGATGGAGAAGACAATACCCAAGGAAGAATCCACCTAAATTTCACTTATTACTTCTGAATTTGACAAATTATTCACTTGACTTAATCCGTAGAAATCCCTAATTTATGTTAATATCTCTCTCGAGATTAAAAACAACTGATTTAGGTTGATTAACTGAAATCTCTTTCTAATTAAAACCCCTATTGTCGCATTAACTCAATCTATGGATTCCCTTATTAGATTTGACTCTAATCTGGCAGATTTATGTTGTCCTATGTCTAGGATTGCATGCAACTCCGCTTAATTATGTGAGATATACTATTAAACAGGGACACTAAACAAGCACATCAAAACCTGAATTAATATCTTGAAATATTAAAGCAATGATTAAAACTCATAATTAAGAATAAGAATAAGTATTTATCATATGATTCAAATAGTAATAATATTTGTCTTAGGTTTCATCTCCCTCAGGTATTTAGGGAGTTTAGTTCATAACAATTAGGAAAAACATATCAAAATTGGGAAAACAACAAAATATAAAGAAACCCAAAGAACTTCTAAAGAAATTGAATGGAGATCTTAAGGCTTGAAGTAGATCCTTCTTCTGAACTGATTCCGTTGGCTGTTTTTGAGTATTCTCTGTCTTCTTTCTTCGTCCCGCCTTTGATCCTCTTCTTCTTTGTTTAAGTAGACTTTGGAATGCCCAAAATAACCCAAAATTAGTCTTTTTCTGAGTAGAATTAAAATAGGTTCCGACAGGGACACGGGCGTGTCACACGGCCGTGTGATAGTGCTCAGGCCGTGTGTAATTTTCACATGGTTTTAAGTCGACACAGCCATGACACATAGGTGTGTGGCCAGCCTGTGTGTCTAACACGGCTGTATGGATTACCCGTGTGGAAGTGCCTAGGCCGAGTGGAACACTGAAATTAGCCTATTTTGTCCCTTTTTGGGCCGTTTCTTACTCTTTTCACTATTCTATACTCTTCTGAGTATAAAACATGAAATTAAAGGATTAGGAGCATCGAATTCAATAAAACCAAAGATAAATCATCCATAAATGTGCCAAGCATGGGATAAAAATATGTATATATTATGGTTTATCACCCATATGGCCACAGCCTAATTTGGCCTTGGCCGTGTGGATCACAAGGCCTGACCCAGAATTTCACATGCCCGTGTAGACTACCTGTGTGGGCCCATTCACCCGTGTGGCCCACACAGCCCAAATCAATCTAGCCCGTGTGTCGCACACAGCCTACCTAGCAATCACACAGCTGTGTCTTGCGCGCACGGCCTAGTCTCGTCAATCATGCGCCCGCCTTATGGCACACGGCCTACAACAAGGCCGTGTGGCATCGATAGAAAGGTTTTTGGTTTTTGCCGAAAATACGTTTTCTTATGTTTCGGGAACACACCTGGTACGCTTTGATGCTAAAACAATCCTTGAGCACTCCAGAACCTAAAAGTCGTCATTCCAACACTCAATCTCATAACATTAACAAAACCTAAATGGGATTGTAATGGGACATTCATCCTTTAACTATCGAAGCCTATACCTTCAATCTAAACGAGAACCCCACGAGTTTAACTCACCGAATGAGAGCAATGTTCAGTCCACTGATTACTTCCTAGACATCAAAAGGAATCCCTTTTAGACAGAATTCAAAAAGCGTTTAGAAAAGCAAGCACTGGAACTTACCAACCTACCGTTAACGTACGAACAATATGGGGACGATGGAATATTGATTCGGTTATCAAAAAGAAAGTAAAAGAAGGAAATAAAACAAAAGAATTGGGAATGATGAAAATAAGGAAATAAAACAAAAAATCAGGAATGATGAAAATAGCTAAAGTAAATTGGCAGAGAAGGGTAGGGGAGACGTCAGAAAAAAATGGTGGAATAGAGAGGAAGAGAATGAAAAAAATTTCCCCAAAGGAATCCCATTTAAGCCGATAACTTCCACATCCCTCAATTTTCTCCCACTTACCCCTCCATCACAACCACTTTAGAATTCCAATTTCAGTTGAACTCATCCACACGTCACACGCCCCATGCAAAAAGAATTCCCTTGCTCACGCAGGGATTCAAACATAAGGCCTTCATCCCCTTAGCACTCCACTTATCCACCAAACCAACATGCCCATTCTGATGTAAACTTACAAGCAATTATTTAAAAGCCAAATAGCTATAGGGATTAAGTCAGAAAAATACTAAAATTTGCCAAAGTTAGGGCTTGAACTTGGGACCTCACACACACATTTAGAACACTTAACCACTGAAGCAGATGCACAGTTGTGTCACAATTGAACAGAAACAAAAATAAGAATTTTGGGGCATTACATGTGTCTGCAATCCACTCAACAATTTTATCAATCAGGTTTGCTTCGGAAACCATAACGGCTATTACCATCCTTTTAGACCAGGGACGATAGTTAGTTTTGTTGAAAGGCTCAAATTTGGAGAGATCAAGAATGAATTTGTCTATAACAACCTATTTTTCAATGATATCAAAAATAGTGGTTTCTAGACCACAAATCTGATGAATAAGTTCATATTTTTATTTAATATTTATGAGTCAATTACAATATTATATTGAATTCTGGTTTAATAATTTTTATAAATTGAATGAATAAATAAGTATAAGTGGTTTAGTCCAAAAGCCAAGTGGTTTTTGGAAATGAGGTATTAGTACCTTGTTTTCATAATTTAATGTCATAAATATTTTTATTAAATATTTACTGAGTTGTATTATAGGTAAATTAAAGTTTTGTTTGGTAATTTTGACGATTGATTGCTTAATTAAGGTAAAAGGATTAAATTCTAAAAGAGGTAAAAGTCAATCACTATAGATTTAAAATAGTAAAGGGACCAAAATGGTGATTAAACCATGGTCAAAAAGTCCAAGCGGTGATCGATATGATTAATCCACTAGCTTTTGAGCTATTTGCTTATTAAGTTCTAATTAGTTTACGGTTAAATTGAAATTAAGCTTGTTTAGTTAAAATTTAAAATAATTGAAGGACAAATTGTGCAATTAAACCCTCCTTAGATGGTAATTATACCATATACTTATATTATGGACATTTATGGACATGATTTAGTAATTTTATAAGTTATATTTAAAGGGTAATTTACTAAAAAGTTAAAATGTAAGTTAAATTAAGGAAAATTAAAAGATAATGTAACACCCCTAACCCGTAACCGTCGCCGGAATAGGTTAAGAGGCATTACCGGACTTGTAACAAAGTTTAGAACTATAATTTATCAAATATCATCTTATTTCAATAAATATCATTCATTCACATTCAATATGTACTTAAATCGAGCATACAAACCTTAAATCATGCATTCGGGACTAAATCGGTAACATATTAAAGTTTTGGAAACTTAGAAAAAATTTCAACATTTCAAGTGTCACATGCCCGTGTGAAAAGCCCGTGTGCCTCACACGGTCAGTAGACATGCCTGTGTCTTAGACCGTGTGGAAACAGGGCATACATACTGACTTACATCACACGGCCCAGGACACGCCCGTGTGTCAGGCCGTGTGAAAACTGGAAAGAATACTGACTTGGGTCACACGGCCAACCACACGCCCTTGTGTCTAGCCCATGTGCCCTTCGAAATGGCCACACATGCCCGTGTATCATGCCGTGCCAAAACTATAGGGTATACTGACTTATACCACATGGCTGGTCACACGCTCGTGTGTAAGGCTGTGTGGAGCATACTGACTTCCATTCCATTTCAATACCAGGGGGCACACGGCCGAGTAATATAACCATGTGTCACACATGGTTGAGACGCACGCCCGTGTCTCTACCCGTGTGGACAAAAATAGGCTATTCGCACAGCCATTTTTGCCACCCTATTTTCATAAGCATACGCAAGCATAAATGGTAACATTTCATAACCCAATTAGCAACTATTCTATAACATTTCATACACATATTATACCAATTCACTTGGTATTGAATTACTTAATTAATATCATGCATTTTCCATTCATATACCAACTACATAACAAAACCTCATTCGCATATTTTCATTCCATATATCTCCTACCTACCATATTTGAACACTTATTCACAACCAAAACATTGTACCAAAATAAGCCAAATCACATGGCTTAACTTATACACAAAATATACCAAAAACCATAACTAACATCTTTATAACTAGCCTATACATGCCATATTCACATTTATCCACAAGTTCAAAAGTACCAATCGGCAATTGGATAATGTGATGTGCAACTTCGACTTGTCCAAAAATGAGCGAGCTATATAAAACGTAGAAAAAGAAACAGAATAAGCTTGATAGCTTAGTAAGCCCGTATAATTCAGAATTAAACTTACTATTTATACAAAATCAAAGCAATAACCAAAGTGTAATCAATTCACTTGTCAAATGTCTAACACAAGCATTTATCACATGTTAGTCATTTAAAGTACATGAAACCATCCATTCATACATTACCCTGCATCATACCAAATTCATATATCATATATATAGCATTAATAACATTTCATTCTCAATCATATAAACAATAATTTATTTGTAAACCGTAACTCATCCATATAAACATTATTTGTGCCCGTTGAACCTATTAGAACTTCAAAGGATACTCAGGTGATAAACATCAATAATCCGTCCATTCATTATCATTTATGCTCTTTCAAGCCATGATCGGTAAACTCCTCCTGAGCTGATGAATAGTAAGCTCTATTGAGCTGAAACGGTAAGCTCTAACGAGCTGAACAGTAAGCTCATACGAGCTGAATTGGTAAGCTCCAATGAGCTAAAAACAGTAAGCTCTTACGAGCTAATATATCGGTAAGCTCATTCGAGCTGTGGTGAGTCTGCAACAAATGCAAGAGCTCGACCAAAACGGTAACCTTAGTGACATGTCACTCGTATCATACGAATTCATCCGATTCAAATAGGGCTCGGTAACAAATATATTAAATCAATAAAACATTCATATCTCATGTATATCAATTACTCAATTATACACATTAATTTCAATAATTACAATTTTTTAAAAGTTCGATTCTAATTATACGAACTTACATCGTATTGCTCAGATAAAAACTATCGGCTATTCGTTGATCTTTCCTTTTCCCCGATCTAAACACAATCTCGGCTTATCTTGATCTATATATTATCAAATTCAGTACATTCAACATTAAATCTATTCAATTTAGTCTATAATTCATATTTTGGAAAATTTACACATTTCCCCTATACTTTTCAATTTTTACAATTTAGTCCTTAACACATAAATTTGCAAATTCATGCAATTTAGTACCAACCCATGCCTATTCGAATTTACTATATACAACTAGCATCCTATATCTTTCATTATTTCATACTTTTAACCACCACATTTTACAATTTCACAATTTAATCCCTATTTTGCATTTTTTGTTAAAAATCACTTTACAAAACTAGTTTAACTATTATCAAACTTCCATAATCTATCATTAAACATTAAAGAACTCAAGTATTCAAAAATGGCACTTCACAAAATCATGAACAAATTCAAAAATTAAGGCATGGGCTAGCTAGTAACAATATCAAAAACGTAAAAATCATTAAAAATCGAGCTAAAACACATACCCAATTTACTCATGCAATTGTCGAAACTTAACAACATCCATGGATTATTCTTTCTTCGTATTTTTGGCTATAGAACAAAGATGGTAACAAATTTTTACTTTGTTTTATTTTAATTAACCTTTAATTAATAAATTACATAAATAACCTTATTAATTAAACATAAAAATCATTTAAACAATGTCCAAGAATGTCCAATTACATTATAAATGGACTAAATACAACATAAGGACTTCCATTTTAATAATCCATAACTATTTAACACCTTTTACTAATGGAACTCCTCTTTTACACTTTATGCGATTTAGTCATTTTTACCGAATTAAGCATTTAAACGGTAAAATTTCTTTACAAAAATTTCACATAATTAATCTATCATGCTGCAGGCCTTATTAAAATTATACAATAAATATTTTGACTTTGGATTTGTGGTCCCAAAACCACTGTTCTGATTTGACCTAAAAACGGGCTATTACAGATAATATCAACATTTTATTTTCTGGATCGTGTGGAAAGAACCAAAATACCTAGAAGAAACTAGAGAGAGCTTTGGTCAACTTTGGTCTTTCGATTTGGTGAGCAAAACCTCGTCTGTTTTTAGTAATTTTTATGTTTTTGAACTTATATTAGCTTGATTTAGCTAACCTGAGGACTAATTTGTAAAACTTTTAGATTTTATGGATTATTCCACTGATGAGTTTGAGTTGTTCTTGAAATTTTATGTTAGATTATTAAGCTTGGTTGTTAAATAGGACTATTTAATAAAATGATTTTTGGTGATTTTAATGTTTAAAGGCTAAAATGTGAATCCAGTAAAAGTACAAGAACTTGTTGTGAAATAATAGCAGTTATGGACTATAGGGAGGCCCTAGGTTAATCGGTTAAACTTAGTTTAATTGAAAATGGTTAAATTGCGTATTTTGGACTTAGGGACTAAATTACATAAAAGTAAAATGGTGGAGGTAATTTTGTAAAAAATTCAAATAGGACTTAATTGCATAAAAAGAGTTAAATTTGCTTTTAGAAGTTCATAATTGAATGGAATTATTATTTTAGATTAAGAAATAAATCGATCAGACTCAAATCGCGGAAAATCTAAGTAACAAATTGATTGTTGTCTCAACTTCGACTTCGTTTTAGTCAGGTAAGTTCTTTCGATTTAATTGTAATACAATCTAAATGCTCGTTATATAGACTTATTTATTGAATCTTGATTAATGAATTAATGCTTGTACATGGAAATAGAATTAATGTGTTATTATCGCTTGATCACTAATGAAATGCCGTGAGTTAGATGAACGTAGGATAAAGTACGATTGGCATGCCAATAGGTTGTTTTTTGCATGGTATGAGATTTGTATAAGATGTGAAGATGATTTTTGTATATCCTCTGTTCACTGAATATACCGAGGTCCTGCATATGTTGCGGACTATAGTGTTATATTACAGTGTTTTTCTAGTGTGTTACGAGGGCAGATGTTAGCCTATGGGCTAGGCACTTAGTGTCGAGGTGTGTGATCGGCTGGATTGGCTTGTATGAGTGTCTAGTGTGTTCTAGATGGTTAACTGTGTACTCATATCCGTATATCGTTCATCGGGCAATGTTTTATTAATCATTGAATGTTATTGAAATTGAGAAATTGATTTGTACTATTGTTTGAGCATTACTCACCTGTTGTGAGTTGTGATTAACAGGATTGAGAAATTGATTTGTATTATTGTTTGAGCATTACTCACTTGCTGTGAACTGTGATTAACAGGATCTCTGTTAGTAACATAGTTATTGAATTATTATTTTATTTCGGTAAGCTTTATCGTTTAATTTACGAACTTACTAAGCTTTATGTAAGTTTACTCGTTTCCCTGTCTTTTTCTTTGTAGATTACGTCTTTGTGAAAATCGGGAGATCGGATCAACTCAAAGAATCACACTAACCGAGAATCTTTTGGTAGACTATGAGTATAAGCTTGGCTTATATGATATGTAATAGGCTAATGGTGGATGTTTTTTGATAGTCTTAAGCACATATGCACTAGCTTGATGTACTTGTATTTTTGTTGTGCCAAGTAACTATTTGAGGCATGTATGTTGAATTCTAGTGAAGGCATGAGTGGTTGATACTAAGCATGAATTGGTAAATTTTGTTATTTGATGCAGTATACATGAATGGCTTGAAAGTTTATCTTGATAATAGTTTAAAATGCACTCCAAAGTCTTGTGAACATATATGTAAGTGTATAATTAGGTACCTAAGCATTTGGATGTGAAATGAGCATGTTTTGGGACATTTTTTTGCCACACATCGCTTGGGACATGGTCTGTCATATGGTCGTGTGTCACACGCAGGCAACCGACACGGGCATGTGCCCCAAACGTGTTAGGTGCAGGGTTTACACAAGCTGGCACACGACCTATGACACGACCATGACCTAAGTCAGTAAGTTACACGACCCATGCGTATCAGTGTATGGGATAGTTTTTTCTCTGTTCACACTACCTGCATAAATCAAAAGTTCTACAATTCTTTTTTTTTATGAAATAATTTTGGACATTACAAACCTGTAAACAAAAAATTAAATAGTTTTTCTCTGATCTCTGATATTGACTATCAGATCGATTTAGATATAAAATATGTTATTTTACTTGTTGATGGGTACTTATCCACCGTATCAATAATTATTTGGGTCTCGTTGGAGAAATTTTTTAAAAAATTAATAGTCCAATAATTTGAATAAATTTTTTAAAATAATTTAATAATTTAAATGAAAAGTTTTGCGGTAAAAATTATAATTTTTTTAATGAAGCGACAGAAAGGAAGTTCACGGTCCGGTTATAGTTTACCTTTTTCCAATTTTATACTGTTAGTCAATGCGATACTCAATAGTGAAGACAAGGAGTCAACAAGTTTAACAGTCATTGCCCCCTTTTTTTTTTTAACATATGAACAACAAACAAACAAGCAAGATGACCGTAGATCCAAGCAAATATAAATAAATAAAGTAGTTTAAACAGAAGAAGATCACACAGACAACGGGGAAGGAAAATACAAGGGGCGTGGAAACCAGATTGTTGGTCTTCTTTTTTCTCAATTTGCTTTTACTTTTGCTTCCAACGTTCTTCTTGGGACACCAACTTCCGTACGCCATGGCCCCTCCTATGAAAATTGTTTTCGGATTGTTAACATTTGTCACTGTTGGAATGATAATCGGTATGTCTTTCCCTTCGATTCGAAAAAAAAAATCTTTTTTTTTCAACTATCTTTTTTTTAAGTTTTAATTGTACTCGCAAAACCTTCGACTTCAAAACACGGTGGTGGTTAGCTCTTGTTCTTTTATGTGTAATTAATGTTTTGGTTGATTTCCCACTTTTTTTAATGGTTTCTTTTCTTCCTTGAAATATGCATTCCAAAAGGGAGATTTAGCTGATCCGACAGAGATGTAATTGGTTGAGATTAGAAATGGGGTCTTGTTTTTCTTGGCTGGTTTTCAATTTTTAGCGATTTGGTTCTAATAATTTAATCCTATTTGTTCCAAATTTAGCTGCTTGTGAATTTTTATGAGCATGGATTGAATTTTTCAATTGTTTTGAGGCATAGATTCATCGTTATTTTAAGTGTTAATGATATTGGGAAATGCAGGGGCTTTGTTTCAGCTAGCATTCATACGCGGGTTAGAAGATTCATACGGTATACTTTTCATCTTTCAATATCTTTTGGTAGTATATAGTTTTCTGTATGTTGGTTTCTCTAATTACTTGCTTCCCCTCTATGTTATTGTGCAAGAATCTGATTTTTATAAAAGTGAAGTTTCTTTGTTATGTTTTCTTCATATGTATGAACTATCCAACATAACTATTTTTAGATTTCATATTTTTCCTCATAGGTTTAATGAGTAGAACAAGACTCTTCAACAGTCTGAGTTTTACTAACCAGTAACCAGCCATTACAATGTCCTAGTTTTTTTTTTTTTGTAAAAATTTCCAAAAATTATCTTTAAGCGAGCCACATTGGGGCTTTAATTGTTTAAATATGGGACTTTTTGCTTCTGTTTATGGATCATCTTAAGAAATACCATAATAAAGGGGGGAAGTTATGATTTTACCATATCCAAGTATCTCTGATCAAGAATTATAGAGCTGTTGTAAGTTTTTTGTTCTTAGGACAAAAACATTTTCTGATGTTTCCTTAGACCGTAATTTTATTTGATATTGTTTTGCATCCCTCCTACTATTATTTCAGTACAATGTTTCAGATAGATTTTTGAACTTTTAATGGGCTAAACTTAGCCATTAGGCTTTACAATAAATTAGCATTTTAGGGTTTGGCAAATTGTTGGTTATGTTTAATTGTATAAATAACTTTTATAACAACATTTCAATCAGTCTTCAATAGAATTTTTGGTTGTTTCATAATCTATTGACTTCATCCTTTGTCTTAGTTTTCAAGTCTAAACCCATAACTTGTGGGATTTAAGTTATTTCCTTAACTTTAGCACTGAAAATTTCAAAATCTCATCTAAAATCGGGTTTACTTCTTTGTAGGCTTAATTTACATTTCTAAGATTTGCTTTTGCATGGTATTGATAGATTTTACATTTGAGCTTGACCACTGCAGGTTGCTATAATTAAATGTTAGTATTGACCAGGCCTATCCAATGAATGATTTGAATTTAAAAGATATGATTAGAAAAGCATCTTTTGGGAATTTGGAGAACTCATCCTTGTAAAATGCCGTTGCTCCCTTTTTTGTGGAGCTTTGATTTTATTTAAATATTTTGTTTTATTCACTCATTATTGAAGTATCTATTTATAGCTACTTAGAATAACCATTGGAAAAATTTCATTGATGATATAGACATATTTTAAATTTATCGGACATGTTTAATAGGTGATGACTTTCCAACTACAAAATTACATAGACGTCAGAGTGATGGATATCTTAAGTTGCCAAGAGGTTAGTATTGTTCTTTTCGGTTCACAAACAATAAAGTAATTGAAATTTGTTTAACTAATTGAACTTCAGTTAAAGAATCTTTGATCTTAGCCAAGTTGTATATTTTTTTTTCTGTAAGTTCATTGATTTATTTTGTCTCTTTACATTTTTGTTTTGGTCAGGTATGAGTCACTGGCACGGTGACAAAGAAGCAGAAATTTTGCGTCTTGGAGTTGTATGTTTTTAGTACTTTATTGCCTATCCTTTTAACCTTTCATTTTTAAATCTTAGGGATAAGTATGAACCTTAATTTTTTGATGAAATCAATTAAGTTTTAAAATTTTGATGGAGAAAGAGAACAAAAAGAATAGAGAAAGCTTATATTAAAAGATTTCCATTCATAACTAGTACATTGGACTCTGCCTTCTGTTGTTTTAAAATATTCTAAGCCATTTGCAGAATAATTCATACTTAGACTTGCACGGCTTTATACAGACAAGAACAATCACGCATTCTTATTGCCTATCTTATAAGTGGAGTTTTATTTGCTCGCAAATTATATTGGAATTACTATACCTGAACTTGAATGCGATTGATGGAGGAAAGGAGGTTGGGAAGTCTCACTGTTTATATAATAGCGTGGGTTGAGTGGCTCTTTCATAATTCAACTTGGAGTAAATTGAGCAAACTTTGATACAAAGTTAGAAAGGAAGGTGGGAGCCTTTCTATGCATATTAGAGCCTGGCAGAGTATGGACTTAACCGTAGATGGAAATGAATTACTTTTGCTCTCTATTTGGATTTTGGATTTACTTTAAGGTTTTCTACTTGTATGAAACTGATCCAGAAGTTAATTCTTCTTACATCTTTCAAATTTTTTTATGAAAAACAAAAAAGTTTGACTTACTTTTTGTTCTGATGATGTAGGTCAAACTTGAAATAATAAGCTGGTCACCTCGAATAATTGTACTTCATAATTTCCTTAGCAATGAGGTATGTATGTGATCCATGATTGAGAATTGATTGTACACATTATCAGTTTGATTCATGCAATGACTAGCTGATATAGAACAACAGCTAACTGCTATGTGATTAGGGCATATTGGCAGCTTTAAGATTTATATTTATATGAAATTGTGGACAAATGAATAAATGAAGAAGGAGAAAAAATTCATTAGCTGCAAACCTAGGATTCTTTAGTGGATGGTTGATTGCATCGCACAATGGTAAGAAAAATGCAGCTAAATATTCCCCAATCAGAGTTATGTCTCTCTACAAAATGCCAAAAGTAAAAGTTGATGTTTTGAGTCTTGAATTGTTAGATATATTTAGTTGTGGCAAGAAAGAGAAAAGAATATACTTATAATGATTGAGTGCTAAGTGGAAATGTATTTAGAGGCTGTAAAAGAAATTTTGTAAGGAAAGCCAATCGTTGTCTGTTCCCAAGGCAGGAGGGTAGAAGACTGATCCCTGTAAATAGCTCCTTTTGAATATCTGTGCTTTCCCATTTCATCCATCACCCGCTTAATGAGAATGAAGTGTCCTTTTTCATTGAGCACTAAATATTCTAAAACAATCTGATATAGATGTTTTCATTGGAAAACAATATCCACGGAGGAATTAGAATTAGAATTCTATATTTATTTAATTTCTTTAGGAGTTTTAGTTTTACTAGGTTTTTTATTTCCTTATAAACTTTAAATTAGGAATTCTATTAGGACTTTAAATTAGGAATTAGATTAAGATTTTCCTTTGTAATTAACAGCCTATAAAAAGGCTGCCAATATGAAATAAAAGGGGAGTTTATTTTTTATCACAAACGTTAGTTTGGGAAGGGGGTTCAGTCAAAGAAGAATCTGCCTTTGAGTAACCATAGGTCGAAGCAAGGATACTTTCTCGTCTAGACCTGTGACTAGATCTTACGCCAAGGCGCATAACAACTTGGTATCAGAGCCAGCTGTCATGGGTGACGAAAAAACTTTGACAGCCAAGCTGGAGGCATTTATGGAACAAATGGCTACAAGGCAACAAGCATTAGAGGAGCAGATGGCGATTTTATCTCTTTCGGTCCAAAAGACAACGAAAGAGAATTTAGAAAAAAATAATGAAGAACAAGGCAGCAGTGGAGGCAAGAAAAGAAATTCAGATTCACAATATGGTGGGGGCATGGTGCCAAGATACTCCAAGATGGAATTTCCCACTTATGATGGTGTTGGTGATCCTTTAGGATGGTTAAAAAGATGCGAAAATTTTTTTGACAATCAGCGGACCAACGAAGAAGACAAAGTTGGCTTAGCTTCATTCCATCTCTTAGGAGAAGCACAATTGTGGTTTGATCAAATCGAGGAAGAGGAGGCAAATCTGGATTGGGAGCGCTTTAGAGAGTGTTGTCATGTCAGGTTTGGGCCACCTATGAGTAATAACCCCTTGGGGGAACTTGCAAACTTGAGACAAACTGGGACGGTAGAAGAATATCAACGTCAATTTCAATCACTACTGGCTAGGACTACTGATCTTAAACCTCGACAACAAGTAAACCTTTTTACTGCTGGATTAGTAGAGGAACTTAGAATTGATATCGAGATGCAACAACCGGGAAACCTTGGAGTTGCAATGAATATGGCTCGAGCTTTGGAACAGAAACAAAAAGTCTCTTCCAAGATGTTATCTCAAACCAATCTAAACTGGTCAGCTTCCCAAAACACTGGCAGCAATTCTATTATTCCAACAACTAAGAGCTTTGCAAAGGGAGGAGGACAAACAATGAAACTAATGGGGAATAACAGCAAAATAGGTTCTTCCGCACCATTTATCAAAAGATTGACACGAGCAGAGATGGCGGAGAGAAGGGCTAAGGGATTGTGTTATAATTGTGACGAGTCTTACTCCATGGGGCACAAATGTAAAAGGCTATTTTGGATAGAAGTACCAGATATTGAAGATGAGCAAGATGATGAGGTAGATGATCTTGAAATTTCCTTACATGCCATTAGAGGAAGTTGCAATTTATCTACTATGCAACTACCAGCAAAGGTGTCAGGAAAAACAGTGTTAGTTCTCGTTGATTCAGGCAGTACACATAACTTTCTACGCGAAGGTCTAGTGCCAAGATTGGGACTGAAAATACAAGAGAAAAGGGGGTTGCAAGTATGTGTGGCAAACGGAGAACGGGTTCCTAACATTGGCATTTGTAAATTAGTACAGTTCGTTGTGGCCAATGACAACTTTCAAGCTGATTTTTATACAATACCATTAGAAGGGTTTGATATGATTTTGGGGGTTAAATGGTTGTGTACCCTTGGTCCAATTTTATGGGATTTCAACTCCTTAATTATGCAGTTTGCAGTAAACAAGAAAAAGATACTTTGGCAAGGGCAGCACCCAGAGGACGTTCCACGACTCAGCTTGATACAGGGACAGGATTTAACTAATAGAGTATTAGATAAGCTACTGGTAGAATTTGCGCATTTATTCCAAGAATCGTCTGGGTTACCTCCTAACCGCAAATGTAACTATCGTATAACTCTCAAACCAGGAACGGGACCAATTGTAGCCAGGCCTTATCGATATCCACATTTTTAAAAGGATGAGATTGAGAAGTAGTGTGACCAAATGTTACAACAAGGAATCATTCGACCCAGTAGATCACCATTCTCTTCTCCAGTACTATTAGTAAAGAAGCATGACGGGTCATGGCATTTTTGTATCGATTATCGAGAGCTTAATGCTTGCACTGTTAAAGACAAATATCCGATTCCTGTCGTGGATGAATTGTTGGACGAACTTCATGGGACAAAATATTTTACAAAATTGAATTTACGATCGGGATATTTTCAAATTAGAATGGCAACTACTGATGTGGAAAAGACAGCCTTCCGAACCCACCATGGACACTTTGAGTTTCTTGTCATGCCATTCGGGCTTACCAATGCCTCTTCCACATTTCAGAGTTTGATGAATGACATTTTTCGCCCTTACTTGCGTAAGTTTGTTTTAGTCTTCTTTGATATTAATTTATAGCAAAACATGGACTGAACATATGCATCATGTAAGATTAGTTTTTGAACTCTTGCGGGATAATATGTTGTTCTTAAAGAAATCCAAGTGTTTCTTTGGAGAGTCTCAGGTAACCTACCTCGGTCATGTCATCCATGGTGAAGGGGTCGAGGTTGATCACACTAAAATTAAAGATGTCACCGATTGGCTAACTCCTAAAACTACCAAGGCTCTACGAGGCTTTCTTGGGTTGGCAGGATATTACAGAAAATTCATCAAGAATTATGGACAAGTGGCTGCACCCTTAACATCTCTTCTAAAGAAAAATGCCTTCAACTGGACTAAGGAAGCTGATGTTGCTTTCATCCAATTAAAAACTTCTCTTTCAGCAGCCCTAGTTTTGCAATTACCCAACATTGCGGAGGAATTTGTGGTTGAATGTGATGCTTCGGACAGCGGGTTTGGAGCTGTTCTACAGCAAAAGGGACACCCCATTGCCTTTTTTAGTTGCAAGATTGCAGATCGACACCTTAATTTGGCTGCCTACGAACGTGAATTAATTGGTTTGGCAAAGGCAGTGACTCATTGGCGACCCTATCTTTGGGGAAGGCATTTCTTCATCCGTACTGATCACTTCAGTCTTAAGTATTTGTTAGACCAACGACTTACGACATTCCCACAACAACATTGGATCAGCAAGCTAATGGGGTTTGATTTTTGAGTGGAATATAAAGCAGGGAAGTTGAACAGGGCTGCAGATGCTTTACCTAGAAAAGACGAAGACTTACCACACCTCATGACTGTTTCATTCCCTCAAGTTGAAATTCTTAAAGCCATCAGACGAGAAATAGAAGCTTCCCCAGAATTATCACAACTCCAGCAAAGAATTCTACAAGGAGAGTTGGGGCCCGATTGGGTTGCACAAGATGGGTTGATTTTCTTCAAAGGGAGGTTGTACCTTTTACCTACCTCACCAATTATTCTCACTTTTATCTCCTCTATACATGCTATGGCACATGAAGGGGAATTGAAAACATTGCATCGTCTTCGCCAAGATTTTTTTTGGAAAGGAATGAAGCTTGCAACCTCAGAATTTGTGCAACATTGTTTAGTATGCCAACACCACAAATGGCAAAATTTACAGCCCGCAGGTTTACTTCAACCTCTTCCAATACCACAACATGTTTGGGCTAATATTTCTATGGATTTCGTGGAAGGTCTACCCAAAGTAAAAGGGAAATCGGTACTTATGGTGGTTGTGGACAGACTGTCGAAGTACGCTCATTTTTTACCTTTGTCCCATCCATTTACTGCTATATCTGTTGCTACCGTCTTCTTTACAGAGGTATTCCGACTTCATGGCTTGCTGGAATCCATAGTTTCAGACCGTGATAAAGTTTTCCTCAGCCTGTTTTGGAAGGAATTATTTCGTCAAAGTGGTTCTAAGCTCGCTTTTTCCTCAGCATACTATCCCCAATCTGATGGTCAGACAGAGGTAGTTAACCGAACAATAGAAATGTACCTACGATGCCTCTCTAGTGATCGTCCACGACAGTGGGTCGATTGGGTTCCATGGGCTGAGTATTGCTACAACACCTCATATCACACTGCCCTAAAGGCCACTCCCTTCCAATTAGTATACAGTAGGGATTCACCTCGACTTCTCTGCTATTCAGCTGGTTCTACAAGGATTGAAGCTGTGGATAAGGCTCTACAAGATAGGGATGCACTTTTATATTGAAGCTGTGGATAAGGCTCTACAAGATAGGGATGCACTTTTACACAATGCTCGGGATAGACTCTTGCAAGCTCAGCAACGAATGAAAGCCACTTATGATTTGGGGCACAAAGAGTTGAATTTTAAAGTCGGGGATTGGGTTTGGTTACGACTTCAATAGTATCGACAATTGACGATAACTAAACAGAAGCATCACAAGTTATTGCCAAAATATTTTGGTCCTTTTAAAGTCTTGAACAAAATAGGATCAGTGGCCTATCAGCTTGAATTACCTATAGGCAGCAGAATACATGATGTATTTCATGTTTCTTTCTTCAAAGAATACAAGGGACCTCAACCAGATGCGGTAGGAGACTTGCCCTTAGTATATGATGGCAAGGTCTTGCCTCCTCCACAAGCTATTATTAATACCAGGCTTAATCGGGGTCGGCGGGAACTATTAGTGCAATGAGCAGGATGTCCTCAAGAAGATGCCACTTGGGAACCAATTGATAATTTTCGAGCAGCTTATCCTGAATTTGAGCTTGAGGACAAGCTCAACTCCGAGAGGGGGAGTAATGATACAGATGTTTTCATTGGAAAACAATATCAACGAAGGAATAGGAATTAGAATTCTACATTTATTTAATTTCTTTAGGAGTTTTAGTTTTACTAGGTTTTTTATTTCCTTATAAACTTTAAATTAGGAATTCTATTAGGACTTTAAATTAGGAATTAGATTAGGATTTTCCTTTGTAATTAACAGCCTATAAAAAGGCTGCCAATATGAAATAAAAGGGGAGTTTATTTTTTATCACAAACATTAGTTTGGGTAGGGGGTTCAGTCAAAGACGAATCTGCCTTTGAGTAACCATAGGTCGAAGCAAGGATACTTTCTCGTCTAGACCTGTGACTAGATCTTACGCCAAGGCGCATAACACAATCAAATTGCGCTAAGTTGAGTGGTTTGGAAATACTATATTTATAAGTAATTCAACGAAAGAGTGTTAAACCTACTGTTTTGTTCTCTGCAGGAATGTGACTACCTTAGAGCCATTGCCCGCCCTCGACTTCAAGTTTCCACTGTGGTAGATGTAAAAACTGGGAAGGTACATCTGAAAACTATTTTTTTTCCTTGAATTACTTGCTAATGGTGTAAAAAGTTTTTGGGCATGTTAATTTCTTGATGATACATCAGGTTTCATATTTTATTGAGGTCATATATCTAAATATGCTTATGTCTGCATGTAGGTTTTTTTTTTTTTGGGTAATGTGTGATGCGTAAAATATCCACTTTTTAAAGTTCGCTGGAAGTTAGTGAATGGATATTGTCTTGTTCTGAATTCGAGATTTCTTTATTAGGAGCATATGATCCTTTAAGACTCTATGAAAACGTTCAAGCATACCAGCCCTTATTTCACATATTTTGAAGTGGGTTTGACTTGAAAACATTATTAAGAAGCATACCAGCACTACTACATAGGTGCTTCTACTGACCAATCAAACTTTGCCATTACTTTAAGGGTTCACTAAGATGAAGGGCCCTCTTTCTCATTATTCATTAGAAAGGATACTTAAGCATGAAGAACTCTTAAATATTTTGAGTTTAGAGTCTGGCAGTTGGGTGGATTAACTTACCTTCTTTAGCTGCATCATGCATTCTAGTGTACATTAAAAAATATATATTCTTACATATTCCTGCAAGCCAAACTTCAAAAAGGACTCTTCCACTTGTGTTGCTATTTTTTAAGTTTTTAATGCTTTGAATAATGATGCTCTATGAAGGCAGTTATATTTGTAAGTTTTATAAAAATATATATTTCCTACCTTTGGCCAATTACTTATAGTTTTAAGACCATATTTTTCATAGGAAGAATTGATCTTATTGCAGCTGTTGTTTTTCAGGGAATTAAGAGTAATGTCAGGACAAGCTCTGGTATGTTCTTGAGTCCAACAGACAAAAAGTATCCAATGATACAGGTTAGTTTTCAAGTTACTTCCCTCCAACATAAATTTATATATCATCAGTCCATTCTTAGATGAGGGTAATCTAGGGAGCCAAGAGAATGATTTTGATCCATCCTAAATGTTTTAATCCTTCTAGATTTTGCTGATGCATAATGCGTGATGAAATTAGAGATGAATACTCTAATGTATTGAGGAAAAAACTCTCTCAAAGTATGTATTTCTTAAAAATATGTACAACTATTAGACATGAAAATTGAATCAATTTGAGGAAATAATCTCTTAATTAGAATCTCTAAAAATCAGTTGTAATCTCTAAAGATACTAATTAATGCTATCAAATAATCAAAAGATTCTCAACACTCCCCCTCAAGTTGGTGCATAGATGTCTTGCATGCCTAACTTGCAAAAAGGATTATGATAAGTCTTACAATTGAGCCTTTTAGTAAAAACATCCTCCAATTGTTTTTCAGATGCTAGATAAGATAGACTTAAAGCACCATTGGCTACTTTTTCCTTGAAAAAATGATGATCTATTTCGATGTGCTTGGTTCTATTATGCTATACTGGATTTTGAGCTATGCTAATGGCCGCCTTGTTGTTACAGTACAAGGTTGATCCATTTTTGTTCAACAACTTTAGCTCTTCCAATACTTTTTGTAGCCATAAAAGCTCACAAACACCTTGAGTCATGACCTTATATTCAACCTCTGCACTTGATCGAGCCACAGCAGTTTGTTTCTTGCTTCTCCAAGTGACTAAGTTTTCTCTCACAAGAGTACAATAACCCGCTGTAGACCTTGTCATCAAGATAGCTAGCCCAATCTGCATCTGTAAATACTTCTATCTTGAGATGACTTTTTTTTTTGAAGAGAATACCTTTGTCCGGTGTAGACTTCAAATAGCATAAAATTTGCAATAATGCCGGCATGTGAGCTTCGCGAGGATCATGCATAAAATGGCTTACCAAACTAACCGCATAGACTATATCAGGTCGAGTATGGGCTAGATAAATCAAACGTCCGACGAGTCTTTGATATCTCCCTTTATCCACCGTTTCATCGATCCTTGCTTGTAACTTGTGATTCCTCTCAATAGATGATTCGTCTGGTTTGCAACCTAACATGCTAGTCTCTGTCAGAAAATCTAAGACATACTTTCTTTGTGAAATAAAAGTTTCCTCTTTCGATCTGGCCATTTCTATTCCGAGGAAATATTGTAACTTTCCCAAGTCTTTGATTTCAAATTCTTAAGCCAATTGTTTCTTAAGCCGAGTCATTTCTTCCTTGTCATCTCCTGTCATAATTATGTTATCAGCATAAACTATAAGGAGAGTAATTATACCTTTGTGATGTTCTATAAAGAGGGTATGATCAACATTACTTTGTTGGTGGCCAAATGACACCATGGCCTTACTAAATCTATCAAACGAGGCTCTGGGAATTGGTTTAGTCCATATAGGGCCTTTTTCAGTTTACATACCTTCCCTTGAGTATTTTTATCCTCGAATCTTGGAGGAACTTCCATATACATTTCTTCTTCCAGGTAGGTATTCTTTACATCAAATTGTTGTAAGTCTTAGTCGAGATTTGCTGCGCACGATAAAAGGATACTAATTGTGTTCAATTTAGCAATTGGAGCAAATATTTCTTGATAATACACTCCATATGTTTGAGTGAATCCTTGTGCTACTAATCTGGCTTTGAATCTTTCAATTGAATCATCAGCCTTATACTTGATAGTAAACACCTATTTGTAGCCAACCATTTTCTGCCCTTTAGGAGGATTAACCAGTTCCCACGTCTCATTTTTGCTAAAGCTCTCATTTCAATCATAGCCTTTTTCCATCTTGAATCAGTGATAGCTTTTCTTCAATCCTGTGGAACAGACATAGAGAACAAAGACAAAACAAAAGCTCTATAGGATGTGGATAAGGAATCATAAGAGACAAAGTTAGGGATAGGATGTAAAGTGCAAGTTCTAACATCTTTTCGTTGGGCTATTGGTAATTCCAAATCAGTAGCAAATGGAGGTAAAGAAGACTCACCTGGCAATGAAGAGTCAGGGCATAAAGTAGATTGTATAATGACATCTTCCTTCTTGCCTTTTTTAATTTATGTCCTTAAATCAGGCCTATCCTACAACCGTCCACTAGTTTTCTTTTGAACCAGAGTCTCTATGGGAACTAAATTTTCCCGCGAAAGAGTAATATAACAAGGTGTCATCCTTTCATTTTCCATAACCTCCCCTTGAAGAGATTGGTGTGATGAAGAAAAGTAGGGTTCATCCTCGCAAAATGTTACATCCATACTTACATAATACTTTCTAGATGGCAGATGATAATATTTGTAACCCTTCTGTGTGGGAGAGTATCCAATGAAAACACATTTGACTGCTCGAGGATCTAGTTTGTTTCCATGTCGAAGATGAACGAAGCAAACACAACCAAAGACCGTTGAAACTAGGTAATCCGTCTTGTCCTGTAAGGTTTCTATGGGACTTTTCAAATCAAGGACCCGAAGAGGCATTCGATTAATAAGATAAGCCGCAACCAAAATCGCATCCCTCTAATAAGGCTTTGAGAGATTCATAGTGAACATAAGTGATCTAGTCACTTCCAAAAGATGCCGATTTTTTTTTTCGACGACATCATTCTGAGCACTTGTACCTGGACAACTAGTCTAATGCAAAATTCCATACGATTCTAAATAATCCTTAAAGTTATACTCGGTTCCATTATCAGTTCACAAAATCTTAACCTTAGCATCAAATTGAGTAGTTATCAATTTATGAAAAGAACAAAAACACGAGAAAACATCACTTTTGGACTTTTTAATAAAAATACCCATGTCATTCGAGTGCAATAGTTAATAAAAATAACAAACCAACGATTACTAGATAAAAATGTAAAGCAAGTAAGGCCCCAGACATCCGAATGAATAATCTCAAAAGGAACAGTACTTCTATTATTATGCAAAGGATAATTGTTTCTTATATGCTTAGCAAACTCACAGGCATCACAAACTAAAGAGTCTAGCCTGAGTTTTTGAGTTAGGAAACATCTTGGAAAGAACAGTAAATGATAGATGTTCTAACGACCTATGCCACTAAATAATCTCCCGGTTGACAAATTTATTGTTTCCAAATAATGCTTGAGACATTTTGGACAATCGATCCAGAATATATAAGCCATCACACAATCTAATACTGCCAATTGTCTTCCCTGTCTGGAGGTCCTGAAAAACACAGTGATCGGGAAAGAATTCAAGCTTACAATTCAAGGCTTTAGTGATAGTACTAATAGATAAAATGTTAACTGGGAATTTTGGGACATGAAGGACAGGGGATAAAGTGATATTAGGAGTACAAACAACAGAAACTGTTCCAGAGATGGAGGTAAGGGAGCCATCGGCTAGTCGCGCACTATCTTTAGATGGACAAGTAGTATAGTTAAATAAGCTTTTGTTTGACCTTGTCATATGTTTGTTCACATCGGAATCAATAATCCAAGAAGTAGATGTAGCATTTAAAACAATACCTGAGTTTGCATGATTAGACTTGGCAATCAAGGTAGAGTCCAATTGAGACAAGATGTGTCGAAGATGTTGAATCTCATTCGAGGTAAAACTTCCATCAGAAGTGGACTTATCCTCTGTTGTTACAGAGTTCGAAAAATTTGCTTGAGGCCGAGAATTACCCCCTCGTTTTCCACCACGACCTCGAGTGGGGCGACCATGCAACTTTCAGCACGAATTTTTAGTGTGCCGAGGCTTTCTACAGTAGTCATACGTCAAGTGATCCTTGGCAGACTTATCATCCTGGTTAGCAATGAGGCCAGCTTTTTTTAAAGGTGGATTATAGAGCATAACAACATGACGACTCTTCTCCTGTTGTGCATTGGAGTATGCCATATAGAGAGAAGGGAATGGAGTCTTGCCAAGAACTTGACCATGAATCTGATCATATTTGGTATTTAACCCAACCAAGAAATCAAAAACACGTTTCTTTTCCACCATCTTCTGAAATTTTTCGGCATCCTTGGCACAATTCGCTTGAAAATATTGATAATAATCAAGTTCCTGCCACAACCCACATAATTCGGCAAAATATTGAGAAATCGTTAGCTCCCCCTATTTTGTACCATGGACCTTATTACGAATTTCAAAAGTTTGCGCATCATTCCCAACACAAGAGTATGTGAGAGCAACAACATTCCAAATCTTTTCCGCAGTATCAAGCAGCAAATAAATTTTGGAAATATGGGGTTGCATCAAGTTGATAAGCCATGCCATAACAAGAGAGTTCGTTGAATCCTACTGACTAAAGGTTGGATCAGTGAGCTCAGGTTTCGACGATTTACTGGTGATATATCCCTGCAAGCCATGGGCCTTGATAAACAACAAGCAGGACCTTGAAAAAGTAAAGTAATTATGACCATCAAGCTTCATAGGGCTAATTTGCAACGAGGGATTATCGGTTGTAATCACATGCTTCTCGTCTGTAGACATAATGCTGGAAAAAACAACTAAATCCCAAAAAAATCTGCTTGCACAATTAGAACAAAAAAAAAAAACCAAAAAAAATCCCACACAAAAAAAAAACTTAGCCAAAACACATCACCACTTAGAGAAGAATAATCGGAAGAAAGCAGAGAGCACAGCGAAGGCGTCGGAAAAAACACGGCGGCAGTAGGTGGAGTCCACGCATGGCGCGTGAAATGGAGTTGCAAAAACTTGCGACGGCACGTGGCGCCCACTTGTGGGTTTGCTGGTCACCGGAGTTTGGGGTTTCGTCGGCGAGTGGATGTCGACTCCAATGGTAGGGGCGGTGAGATAAAAAAATAGGGCTAGGGTGGAAAGTACCAAATTTGAGTTTCTTGGGGTTTTGGAAAAAAATTTAAAATCAGAAATAAAAAATCCCAAAAATAGGATAAAAAACTGATACCATGATGAAATTAGAGATGAATAATCTAATATATTGAGGAAAAAACTCTATCAAAGTATGTATTTCCTAAAATATGTACAACTATATATACATGAAAATTGAATCAACTTAAGGAAAGAATATCCCTTAATTAGAATCTCTAAAAATTAGTTGTAGTCTCTAAAGATACTAATTAATGCTATCAAAAAATCAAAAGATTCTCAACAATGCATCTATTAGTATCCAAGGAAAAACAATCACAAGCATCAGTACAAATTGACATATAGTTACAAGACTACCATATATTATAGCGTGTTTTATGGGAACATCGATGGTAGGTGTTGCCAGGATTGCATATTTAATGAAGTGCCAAAAATGGCATTACAACTAATCTCACCTGTGGATGGAGACCATCGGGGAGAGACTAACTTTTGATACATGGCATGGAATGATCACAAAAATGAGTCAAACTCTGCTCCCGCCAGATTGGCAACAAGTAGAAAGACGAACCCCTGGTTATTTGATTTCATTGTTCCCTAAACCTCCCATGGCTTATATGATTTCCTTGTTAGTAAGCTCTGAAATTCTTTCATGGGCTAAGAGAGAGTTTCTAAAACTTCCCACTCACAGAAGCTCTTCAAAAAAGTTTGCAAAGCTCTTGTTCTCATTTACCTGAAGGAACTATGCCCTTGTTTCCATGGTATGTGTTTAAGATATATCTTTCTTTCCTCTTTCTTCTGTTGATAACTACTAAGCAGCTGTTTACGAGTTTATCTATTTCTCTGAGGACTTACACTTAACAGTATGGTTTTGCAAACATTGGCACTTGATATACTGGCTGCAACTCTTGGAGTTCAGAAACATATTCTCCCCTTTAGATGGCAAATAGAAAGTGAATGCCAACTTGGAAATATATATATATAAATATGAGAAATAGCTTTGATCAGCTTATGATGTTTTTTTTTCCATAAGTTTAAAGCAGCTCTGGATGAATTTTCTTCTGCATGCATGTTTCCATTCTAGCAATTGAAGTGTTTGCATCTATCTTCTGCAATTATCTAATAGATTGTAACTGAGTGTTTTCCCTCGATTTCTTTTTCCTTTGAACTGAAAGGCAATTGAAAAGCGGATTTCTGTATTTTCTCAAATACCAGCTGAAAATGGAGAGCTTATCCAAGTTTTAAGGTGGGTCTCTGACTTCAATATCTGTAAAATATTGCTCAAAAGAAAGAGAACTGATATGTTCTTTATCAAGGCTAACATTTAATGCAGCACAGGTATGAAAAGGATCAGTTTTACAAGCCCCATCATGATTATTTTTCTGATACTGTAAGTTATCTGCCTTTCCCATAATTTTCATGGTGGATTTATTGGTTGTGTCAGATATATCTGTTCTTATGATATGGAGAAATCCCGAGCCATTTCTTTACGATTATTATTATTTTTTCAGTTTAACTTGAAGCGCGGTGGTCAAAGAATAGCAACTATGCTTATGTATCTAAGTGATGATGTTGAAGGGGGAGAAACATATTTCCCCATGGTAATTCCTTTTCTTTAAGTGACCTGCGTGATTAATCATATTAGGTAACTGGTGCTTCTATTGCATGTAAAGAGACATTCAACTTATTTGTCTTTTCATAGGTATTTTGAGAAATAACTGTCAATATGCCTTTGGTACTTTGCTCGACATGCATAGGCAATTTATAGATGCTTTTGCTCTAGAAAGAGTAAGCACAGAAGTTTGCTGAAATCTGTTAATGGGTGTCAAGGGTAAGCACTGGAAACTGGTTTTAAAGTAACAATGAAAGTTGATTAGGTTCAATGGATGAAAATTAGGGTTATAATTAGAGTATGATGGAAAAATGTTTTTTGGAAGTGAGGAAGTCAGTTACTTGAAGGCAATGACATAAAAACAGATTTCAATGTTTCCTGAGGAAGGCAGTGGAGTTGGGGAATTATGGAGATATAATAGTCCAATGGACAAGACCAGATTCAAACCCACTAGCATTCTTCATTTCTTTCCTTCTCTCCCCACAATGTTGGTTTACTTCCAACTATAATCTATTATATGAAAAGATTTTTGCAGTCATAACTGTGAATAAATACTAGAGGAGAAGTATAAGAATTAGCTCTTTCTTGAAAACGGTTGGACAAGTAATGAGGAAGTAGGGTCTAGAATAATGAATAGTAAGAAATATTTGTGTTTGAAATGATCTTATTCTACACTGCAACTGGACAACCTGCTTTCCAGGCTTATCAGGTTTCGATATGATTTAGCTAGTGGATTGTTTTAAAAATAATGGAGACAAGTAAGAAATTTGGCCGACCTCTTTGTTGATTTTCTTGTGGCAGCTCGTATTTAATTCCTCAACTTCTAATATTTAAATATTAATCCTATGAGAGGTATATTATTATTATTTATTTGGCCAAATGAGAGGTATATTATTTAGTCTTTCATGTCTTTGTTGATTTTCTTGTGGCAGCTCGTATTTAATTCCTCAACTTCTAATATTTAGATATTAATCCTATGAGAGGTATATTATTATTATTTATTTGGCCAAATGAGAGGTATATTTAGTCTTTCATGTCTTTATTGTCTCTAGCTACTTCAAGTCTATTTGAATTTTCTTCAAGATATTTGCCCCTTGTATAAGTCAAAATACTTTGCCTTTGCCTTGCATAACAATTTTGTTTTGTCATTGTTCATAATTGCCAGTCACTCAATATTTAGTATGATGTTGCGTTGAATCTTCTTGTTTAAAATTTGTTGACTGTTTTTATTTGTCAACTTTTCTTTGACAATACCTTCAATGTTATATCTTTCATGGTATTGGTTTGTTAAACTTGTGATTTAAAATCTCAGGCTGGTACGGGCGATTGTAGCTGTGGTGGGAAGACTGTGAAGGGGATGTCTGTAAAACCGATCAAAGGAGATGCAGTGCTCTTCTGGAGCATGGTACGTTTCCTTGCTCTTCTTCGTAAATTCAAAAATGCCTGTTTGCATGCCTTTGTATGCATGAACTTTTCTTTGTTCATTCGTTAAAACTTTTCTTTCTCTATTAGTAATTTACAGTACATCTCTTGAGGTTTCTCATTTTTCTGTTTAATTTCTTGTGAGTTTTACTTTGACATATCTCAAGGGTTATAAACTTGGTCATGTTGAGATTGGTTTGAAAATAGTGTTTACGAATATTTCTGATTTTAGTTGCATTAAGTGTAATGATTTTTGTTCATCATGGAGACTCCGATATCATGAACGATATGATACGATCATTAAGTTTGACTTTGTTTTGTTGCCTTGACTGATATCTATTGGATATGCTAAAGGTATATTTTCTTATATACTACCCAGATTTAGATTAATTTAGAAAGATTTCACTGATTTTGTTAACTTTGTTGTTTCTATTGCTTGCTTCTGTTAGGGACTAGATGGACAGTCAGATCCAAATAGCATACATGGAGGATGTGAAGTTTTATCAGGAGAAAAATGGTCTGCAACAAAATGGATGAGGCAAAAACCTACTTTCTGATGTTACATATATATATACACACAGATAGGGGGCTACTGTTTTACTATGTCTAGAAATTCACATCTAATGCTTTAGGGAATGAGTAATAATTTACTCTTAAAGTAGGAAGTTAGTATTTGCCTAGATACCAGAAATTGAGTTTGGTGACCCATGGACGATCAAAATACCATATAAAGAATAGGCTACAGCTTGAGAAATGAACACTTGGGTATAGTTGCATTATTAAATTTTTGGACCTGTTTTAGGAGTTTACTTTGATGCTCTTCATAATTACCCCTCTTTGCCATCCCCAACCCAAGAACAAAAGTTTCTATTATGTTGTTTTCGGAAACAATAGTTCCCTTGCTCATACTTGATGGTGATTTGGAATGGGTCATTTCTAACATTTTTCAGGAGGAGTTTGCTGTCTTTTAATCCTTCGATATCTTTACTTCCAGTGATGTGTGTAGTAACCATGCAAGGGACCTTGTCACCTTGGTACAAGTATTATGAACATATCAATGCTAGTATTCTCGTACCTCTCCCATTTGAACTAAGTGCTGTGTAGTGGTGGTGCTTTTGGTTGGGATTTGAATGGATCCATACTCCCCAAGCACTTCCAGTTTACCCCTTTGTCAAGTTACCGAGCCATGGTGCACATGGTGAGGTAGGTATAAAGTGTAGAATTGAAATATTATAGCTTCACAAAGTGCAAAACAAATGAAATATGAGTCAAAATGAATTATAAATGGTGTTGTAAGTTTTAAGTAGGTATGTTAAAAGGTCGGGTTATTCATCTTAGTTTGAAGACTTGTTCGATATTTGGGAGGATTTGAATAAGATTATTAGGTACAAAAAATAAGCTTGGATAAAATGTTAAATCTATTTTAAAATGGGTTGGGTTTGGGTATAGAAGTTTTGAGCTAGTTTGGTCTGAATAGTATTGCTAATTTTTAATTACCTTTTATTTTGGCATATTATCCTTAAAAAACTAAAAAGACGGGAAATTAAGGTTTTTTCCCCTTGTTTATGGAATTATACTTTTGGGCAAATAAGTGAATAAAAATAACAATCAAAGTTACAGTGATGCTTTGTTGAGTTTTATAACATCAACCATTACCTTGATGCATTCATTAGTCCTCCACTGAGCCCGCTGCAAAATCTTAAGCATACAAAAGATTTCATTTCATTCAAAAGAGGAAGGCTCAAAATTGAATTATTACATCATCCTCGATTAAACTAGAAATAAATGGCAGTGATATTACCAAAAGTTTAAACAAACGAGTACCGATTAATCGTTTTAATAGTGAGGTTGGAAGTGGGATCATTACCATTACAAAGAGGAATCTAATCCTACTAAAGGGTGTTAGATATTTAATAGAAGAGTATAAATGCTTATGATCTCGCCTACCACACTGATCCACCAATCTCCCAATTTCACTGACTAATAGACTTAAAAACCACAGGATGAAGATAACATTGAACATAAGCACAAGGAGTCAAAATCTCAAAGGACTCCACATAAACAAAGTCACATAAAATATAGAGAATCGAGTCTCCCATCATCCAAGGCAAAAGGGAGATAGAATTATTATTCCAACCAAACCTCATCTTACCAGAAAAAAATATTGAAATTTGACATACAAACAAAGTTCGAGAAAAAAACGAGAGCGGTGACTAACTGTTCCACAGCCAAAGAACAACCAATCACTATAACATCTAAACTAAAGACTAAAATAACACACTTGTTCAAGACCTTTTTGGAGATCTGAGTAGGCCAACGGTGGTGGCTCCATTGAGCCTATTACATGATTGAAAACGAGGCCATTTTTTATCTTTGGAAACTAAAAATGGTAGTGTTGTAATAAACGTCTTTCATAATTTCTAATGGATTCTTTCCTCTCCAATAAATCATAATTTTTGAAAAAAAAATCCACCCAATCACGAAAAAGGGGGAATTTTTTTATTCAAACAAAAATTTGGGAGGGCAAGGCTGGTCTCGGCTATTTTCATGTAAATGTGGGATGTGCATAAAATTCTACCCATATTTCGAATAAGGTGCAAAGTAGTCACAAAAGTTAATATTTAATCCAAGCTTAGCCCTAATGAATCCAACTCGATTCAAGAAATTATTATTATACTAAAGTTTGAAAGAAAATGCTGTAGGCACTTTCAAAAGAAAATGTTGTAGGTCGTACGTAGTAATTGACTCCATTCATGTGACATTGTCAAAAAAATTTATATTAGGATAATTATTTGGTATTGTAGAAACAGGGGGAGGGGGTTATTTGCTTAGCAAACAAAAACCGTGGTTGAAATAGTGTTTGGAACTATGGCCATAGTTTCAATCACAGAACCAAAAGTGCATAAATGTAAAGATGAATACCGAGATTGTTTACATATTTCGACCTCAGTCTATGTCTTCGAGACATTGCCTAGAGCGATCTACTATGTTTCTCACAGTACAACCAACAATTTAAGTCCTAACATAAACTAACTCTTGCTAATTTAGCGATCTCATCATTGTACAAAGACTAGGTCACTCCTCCACTAAGCTTTCCTCCAAAAGCTTAGTTTTGTAATACAAGATATCCTCTTGATTGCTTAGAAAAACAATTCACACATAAAACGGCCCTAAGTTGAACAAATCTGTGCTCTCTCAATCTCTCTTCACTTTAACATCGACAAAACTTAAGTTTATATACTACTTAAGTTTTGCTTACATAAGAGTCATAGTTTAATCACTGTTCTATAAAGTAAAGCTAAAAATAAACATAGGATAATCTTGACGTAATTCTATAAGAGTCTCGGTGTAATCCAATGCATTCAAATATGGAAAGTGGCTTTACTTGATCCTTAAGTAATCATTCTTTAAGTCTTCAACTTTAACTCAATTGGTCTTCATGTTTTGGGCTCTAAATTGTCCAAATATCTTTGGAACAAATAGCCCAATACTTTTGCTGTAAAATTTGCCAACTTTGAAAATAGACAAGTAAAATAATGAAACAGTGTCTCCAGTTGTGGCCAATGTTTTAGCCACAGAACTAGCCATAGAATTTTTCCTTACCTCCAAATATGTTAACAAATGTGTCAACAATCTCCTCCTTTGGTAATTTTTGAACAAAACATGTACAATGAAAAATAAAATCATCACATATAAATATCCTCCCCTTAAGGGTCTCCTTCTTAATCAAATAATCTCAACTATCTCATCTCAAAGTAATTTAACCATTAATGAAGATATTAACACAGTAAAGATAAAAACATAAGCTTGTTGATGTGATCCAAAACATGTAAAGGCAAAAGTACAAAATTACTCAATTGAGTGAACATTTGTCTAGAAAGGAAAAATCACCATACTAAATTGATGAAAATTGGAACCCCAAGTTTGTGGTGATTGTAACAGTCCAGTTTAGACCCTAGTCGAAATAGTGGTTTCGGGACCACAAATCCGAGTCATAAAAATATTGTAATATTATTTTTTGAGTTTATTATATGTGAATTAGTATATGTGAAAATTTTGTGTGAAAATTTTATCGTTGTGTGCCCGATTTGATAAAAGGACCTAATCACATAAAATGTAAAAGTTGTCTGCTGTTTGTTAAAGTGTTTAATTAATTTGTATTATTAAATGAGAGGTCCTTATTATGTAATTGGACCATTGATATGGTTAATGGACATTAATGGCCTTATATATAATTGTTTATTAATGTTTTAATGCAAGAGCAAATTGGTAAACTAATTAATAATGTTAATTAAAATAAAACAAAGCATGAAATAAGCCATTATGTTCACCATCTTGTCGAAATTGAAGAAATAAAAGCTAGGTGTGTTTTAACATTCGACCATTGAAGAATTTGATTGAGGTATGTGATTTGATCCGTTTTTGATAATTTCCACATTTTTGTGATCGTTGTTCTGTAATCTATCAAACCCATGCCCTAATTTCTGATTTTGTTGATAATTTTGAAATATTCCATTGATGAAATTATGATCTTAGTGATGTTAGTTGTTGGAAAATAAAAGATATGTGTTGGGTTGATATATTTTATCTTTGACTTTTTGATGAATTTGAGTAAAATGGGCTAAATTGTGAAATTTGTAAATTGAAGGACTAAAATGTGAAATAAATGAAATGGGTAGACTTGTATGAGTTCTATGAATATTCAGCAAAGCATAAGTATATGCAAATTTTGTGTATTTTGTGATTTTTTGGTTAAGGACTAAATTGTCAAAATGTGAAAATGTGAGGGCTAATTTGTAAAATTCCCTAAATATGTGTTTGTGGATTGCTTTGAATGATTTGGTGAATAAAAGAGTTAAATTTGAATTTATATAGATCAAGAATAAAAGAAAATAGAATTAGATCGGGGAAAGTCGAAAGTCGTCGAGTAGCCGATTCTGCTCATTTGAATCCATACGAGGTAAGTCTATATACAAATAAATGTATTTGAAATAGTTTATTTATGCTTATATGTTATTGAACAATGATGAATGGCTTTATGCCTTGAATATGAGATATTTGAGAAAGTATCTATAAAGCTCCGACGTCTGTAAAGCTCCGTACGAACCTTAGGAATAGTTAGGATACATATGTCATGACATAGGATCCGATATGTGTTATCGTGTAAGACCACGTCTAGGACATTGGCATCGACTTATAATTTACGTGTAAGACCACATCTAGGATGTTGGCATCGACTTATGATTTACGTGTAAGACCACGTCTGGGACATTGGCATCGTATTTGATTTCGTGTAAGACCCTGTCTGGGACAGTGGCATCGATATTTGATTACATGTAAGACCACGTCTGGGACGTTGGCATTGTACGAGCTTTTTAAGCTATCCTTGTATCCTTATGATTCCGAACGGTTCAACGGGCATTCCAAGAGGATAGATTACTATGTGAATTTGTATCTGACTCAGGTATGTTTAAATTGTATACCATGTTTGAGAATGAAAGGTAAGTATATGTACCCTGGTGAATATATGATATAAGTATGAGTTACTATGAAAATGAGTTATGATATGTATATGTGAATTATGTTCAAATGAAATATAAGAGATATATGGCTAAGTGAATGTATTTTGCCTTAAATTATATGAATGAATTGATGTTATTTGTTAAATTTATTTGTGTATGGCTTACTAAGCTTTTGAAAGCTTACTTTGTGTGTGTTTTTCAATTCTTTTATAGATCATCGAAGCTACTGGAAGCCTGGGGATCGTTGAGGATCATCACCATACTATCGAACTTCTTTTTGGTACCTTTTGAAAATGTGAATATTAAAGTATGGCATGTATAGGCTAGAAGTAGTTAAATATATGTTGTGAAGTGTATATATCTAGCCATGTGATTTGGCTTGGTTTTGGTTGTGTATATAAATGAGTTTTTGGTATGAATTATATGATGCAATATTATCTATGTGAAGAGTTTTGGATGGCCAAGAGAGTTGGTCAATTTGGTAAGTTTTTGGAATGTGCCTAGTATGGAATTTGGTAAGGTTTTGGTATGAGATTTGATTGTAAGATTAGAGATTATGAAACCATATGTTTTGGTATAATTTTGACTTATGGGATAACATGTTTTGGTATGTATTACAAGCATGAATTTGTTGCCAATGATATGACATGAATGATGAATGTTTTGTAATTGAAATTGGTTGGAAATATGTTGTAAATGTTGTGGTTTTTGATGCTTGTGGGGAGGACCCTTATGAGTGGCAATTTGGCCTTGCAAATAGCCTATTTTTGCCTACACAGGCATGGACACGGGCGTGTGTCTTAGCCGTGTTGTTCGAGGGCCATTTAGAAATGAGCCTGGGCAGAACACACGGTCGCACACACGGGCGTATGCTAAGCCGTGTGGCTAAGTCAGTTTCAACCACGGGCTAGACACACGAGCTTGTGACTAGCCATGTGATCTAAGTCAGTAGCCTCCCTAATTTTCACACGGCCTGGCACACGGATGTGTCTTGTGGCCATGTGGAGAATTCAGTATGTATGCCTTTTTTGGACACGGCTTGTTTACACGGGCGTGTAACCTGTACAACTTTGAAAAAATGTTTAAGTTATTGAAAAATTTTGTATGAGCTCGGTTTGGTCCCGAATCTTCTCCAAAGCATGTTTAAGGTTTCGTAAACCTTGTAAATGGACTATTTGTGTATGATTTGCTATGATATGATGATGTATGATTTATGATTTTGTAATGTTCCGATTTGTCCGGTAATGCCTTTAACCCTAGTCCAGCGATGGATATGGGTTAGGGGTGTTACATTTGGTTGGTATCTGAGCTACAATTTAGTCAATTCTAGGACTACCATAGCATATGTGAATCTAGCGATACATGCAATATTTATGAATCCCGATAGTGTGATGAATCCTTACAATGAAAATGTGCTTTTATATAGTAAATGGATCCCAAACGAGCCGTAGCTGACGATGTCGAGAGCAATGCGACTGCTTCCGCACAAGGGACAGCACCATCTGAATCTAGACCGGTTACGAGTAGCCATGATGGAGAGGCTAGACAAGCCTTCTATCAAATGATGAATGATTGGTTCACCCTATACATTAGAACTAATCCGGCTGTTTAAGAATCCCCAACCTCGCTTAGTCCTCCGTAAGTTCCTGCTATGTCACAAGTGAATCCGATTCAGTTAAGCAAGTCACCGATTGATAAAATTAGAAAATATGGGGCTGAAGAATTTCGTGCTACAACAAATGATGATGCTGAAAGAACCGAGTTTTGGTTAGAGAATACAATACGAGTGTTTGATGAATTGTCTTTGACTTCGGATGAATGCATAAAATATGCTGTTTCACTTTTAAGAGATACGACATATCATTGGTGGAAGACACTGATATCGGTGGTTTCGAGAGAGGGAGTTACCTGGGATTTCTTCCAAGCTGAATTTCAGAAGAAATAAATCAGTTAGAGATTCATCGATTAGAAGTGCAAAGAGTTTCTTGAGCTTAAACAAGGCCGTATGTCTGTTACGGAATATGAGCGAGAATTTGTGAGACTGAGTCAGTATGTACGAGATTGTGTTTCAACTGAAGCAATTATGTGGAAAAGATTTGAGGATGGTTTGAATGAAGATATTCGTTTGTTAGTTGGGATTCTAGAGATAAAAGAATTCGTTTTGCTTGTTGAAAGAGCCTGTAAAGCTAAAGAACTCAGGAAAGAGAAAAGAAAAACTGATTTTAAAGCTAGAAATATGAGAAAGAGATCTGTAAGTAAATCATTTTATGTAACACCCCGAACCCGAGACCGACACCGGAGTCGGACACGAGATGTCAACAAGCTTTGAAAAATTTTTCCAGACACTGCCCAGTCTGAGTACTAGTCGCTTCAAAAATCATATCTTGAGTTTCACAACTCGAAAATCAGTTTTGTGATTTTTCCCTGAAACTAGACTCATGTCCCCACCTATGTATTTTTTTCTAGAATTTTTGGTCGGGCCAATTAGTACAGTTTATTAGTCAAAATCTCCCATGTTACAGGGGTCGACTACACTGACCTTTTCCCATTACGACTGGGATATCTCTCTGCACAGAGCTTCAATGCTGATGCCGTTTGTTTCTATGGAAACTAGACTCAGAGAGGAATCCATACATATATTGTATGACCCCTAATTATCTCTGGTCAATTTATAGTGAATTTCCAAAGGCGGAACAGGGAATCCAGAAACTGTTCTGGCCCTGTTCCACAAGAACCCGAATATCTCTTACTGTACTGTTCCTATGATTGTTTCGTTACTTCCATATGAAAGTAGATTCATCAAGGTTCGATTACATAATTTATTCACTATTTAATTCCACTCCTACGAATTCTTGTGATTTTTCCAATCCACACCACTGCTGCTATCAGCTTCTGTTTTCAAAGTAAACCTTACCTAATTTGGGGTTTCATGGACCAACTAGGGCCTTGTCATACATAAGCCCACATATGATCATACTTAGCCATTCTAGTGGCTGATCATTTGCTCAACACTTCCATTCCAACTATAGTTACATCATGAAACCATCTATACATTCATAAATACGAATGGTCTAATGCCATACTCCACTTCTACAAGCCGTTTTCGCATGGCTGTACACTTATACATTTCATAAGGTACTCGAAAGACAACAATGGGTAGTCCTATACATGCCATATCAAAATTCAACCAAAATAGTACCCAAAAGAGCCTTTGATAGTGTGGGCGACTTCGACTTCAAGATCCCGAGTCCGATAGCTGGAGAACCAAAAATCTATAAAACAGAGGAGCAATATAACGAGTAAGCAATTTATGCTTAGTAAGTTTGAGCAAGGAATTCCAGCATGCACAAAGAATAGCACACATTTAGCTAAACGGAATATTTCATAATACGCAATTTACCGATGTCAAACTTGCTTCACAACATTAACAACCCTTATGTACATACACAATAAACTAACTTGGCCGAAGGCCGGTAGCTCGTTTATCAACTGAGCGAACATTTATTTGTAAGGGCTCGATTAAATTTAACACATACGTAACATATCCCCATATTGGGATGTTTTTCGAGTATTCGCTGGAATTTTACAGCAAGCTCATTCATTACCAAATCACGTACCTTCGGGATTTAACCGGATATAGCTCCTCGTTCAAATGCCTTCGGGACATAGCCCGGTTTTAGTAACTCACACAATGCCTTCGGGACATAACCCGGATTTAACAACTCGCACGAATGCCTTCGGGACTTAACCCGGATTTAATAACTCGCACGAATGCCTTCGGGACTTAACCCGGATTTAGTATCTCGCACAAAGGCCTTCGGATCTTAGTCCGGATATATTCACTTAGCACAAAGCCTTCGGGACTTAGCCCGGACAGCATTCAATTAATCATGCACCTCTAACAATAATTCATGGCACATTCATATTTCATTTTCATTTGCGAAACTCAAACACAAGGCACATATCATCCTTGCACATTCGGCTCAATAGCCACACATAGAGCATGATTTAATCACATCGAAATTTAAGCTCTCTTACTCAAGAACTTACCTCGGGTGTTGTCGAACGATTCCGCTAGCTATTCAACCACTTTTTCCTTCCCTTTATCGGATTTATTTCCCCTTTGCTCTTGAGCTTAATCAAACAAATAAATTGATTTCATCATTTAGGCATCAAAAAGATGAACACAAGGCACTTAGCCCATATTTATACATTAGACATTAAAGTCTCATACATGCAAAAATCATGCATCAACACAACATATTAGCTAATTTCTTTCCCCTTGGCCGAATATGCATGTCTATTTTTGGGGTCGATCTCAACACTTAATACACACATATACACACACTAGTAAAGCATCCTCCCCCTTTTCATCGATTTAACACATGCATTGCTCATCAACATGCAAAGTTACATTCGGCCTTAGCACACATCTTGCTAGCCGATTCTTCTCCATTTAGCAACCAATGCACATACGTGCTCACACAAAAATGCTAAAAAGGAGGTTCAAGAATCATCAAGCCATCATCACATGCATCATTAACAAGCTTCATATTTTGCATGCAATGGCATTAACACAACCTCCACCTAGGCCGAATCTTAACTCATCCTCATGCCTCATCACCACAACATCAAACATCAACCAAGAATGATGCATCCATGGTCAAGTGCCATTTCCATCACATAGCAAGATTTAGACCATGGGCTAGGTAGAACTCAAGCTAACAACTAAAACATGCATGCATCTCATGGAACATCATCAAACATACCTTAGCCTAGCTACATGCATGGCCGAATCTCTTCACCTTTCTTCTTCTTTCCTCCTTAAAATTTTTGGCCAAGGATGAACCAAAGGATGAGAAATTTTTTTCTTTGTTTTTCTTTCTAATTTAGGCTAAAATGAAGGTGAGAAAGGATGAACACAAATTTTCTCCTTTCTTCTCTTTAGCTCACGGCAATGGGGGGGGGCAACTACACATTTTTTTTTCTTTTGTTTCCATTTCTTTATTACCCATACTCCTTATTTTATTCTTCCACTAACAAAACATGTTTCATGACATGTTTTGCCCATCATTCTTTGTCATGGCCGGCCACTACTCATTAGGGGGGGAATTTGACATGCAAGTCCCCCCTTTGTCCACATGCACTAATAGGTCCTCACACATTGACCTATCACATTTTAGAATTTTCTCACATAAGTCCTATTGACTAAATTCACATGAAATCAACCAAATTGAAGCTTGAAATTTTCACACATTCATAATTACATATTCTAGACAATAAGTATCACATTCAAACGTTTCGGTGACTCGGTTTAGCGGTCCCGAAACCACTTCCCGACTAGGGTCAACTTTGGGCTGTCACAACTCTCCCCCACTTAAGAAATTTTCGTCCCCGAAAATCTTACCGGTAAATAGGTTTGGGCATCGTTCTTTCATCGAGCTCTCGGTCTCCCAAGTAGCTTCCTCGATCCCGTGTTTGAGCCATAACACCTTTACTAGCGGAACTCTTTTGTTTCGTAACTCCTTCACTTCACGAGCTAGGATACGCATCGGTTCTTCTTCATAGCTCATGTCGACTTGAATTTCAACCTCTGATGGGCTAATTATGTGCGATGGATCAGATCGATAGCGTCGAAGCATCGAAACATGAAAGACGTCATGAATCTTTTCAAGCTCCGGGGGCAAAATCAATCTATACGCAACCGGGCCAACTCGTTTGGAGATTTCGTACGGCCCAATGAATCTTGGGCTCAACTTGCCCTTACGGCCGAACCTGAGTATCTTTTTCCAAGGTGAAACCTTAAGGAACACTTTGTCTCCCACCTGATACTCGATGTCTTTTCGTTTCAAATCTGCGTACGATTTCTGACGATCCGTGGCTACCTTCAGACTTTCACGGATTACCCTTACTTTCTGTTCAGCATCTCTAATCAAATCAACTCCGAAAATTTTACTTTCACCGAGCTCGGTCCAAAACAATGGTGTACGGCATTTACGACCGTACAAAGCCTCGTAAGGTGCCATCTTAATACTTGATTGAAAACTATTGTTGTAAGCGAATTCAATCAAAGGTAAATACCGTTCCCAGGAACTACTGAACTCGAGGATGCAACATCTCAACATATCCTCAAGTATCTGAATTATCCGCTCGGATTGACCATCGGTTTAGGGGTGAAAAGCAGTGCTAAACTGCAGTTTGGTACCCAGAGCTTCTTGCAATTTCTTCCAAAATCGTGAGGTGAATCTCGGATCTCTATCCGACACGATAGAAACAGGTACCCCGTGTAATCTCACAATTTGAGAAACGTACAATTCAGCTAGTCTATCCAATGAAAAATCCATACACACGGGGATAAAGTGAGCCGACTTAGTCAGTCTATCGACAACAACCCAAATCGCATCCTTCTTACTAGTTGACAATGGCAGTCCGGACACAAAGTCCATTGTGACTCGATCCCATTTCCACTCGGGTATCATGATCGGCTGAAGTAATCTTGAAGGCACTTGATGTTCCTCTTTCACTTGTTGACATATTAAACATCTCGAAACAAAGTCGGAGATGTCTCGTTTCATACCATGCCACCAAAATCAACGTTTCAAATCGTTGTACATTTTCGTACTCCCCGGGTGAAATGACATTTGGCTACCATGGGCTTCGTTCAGAATCATCGAAATGAGTTCCAAATTCCTTGGAACACACAAACGATTTCTAAACCTCAAACAATCATCATCAACAATTTGAAACTCCGATTCCTCGTTCGGAAAACACTTAGCCCGTTTTGCAACCAATTCATCATCGACTTTCTGAGCTTCACGAATTTGGTGAGTCAATAATGGTTTAGCTTTTAATTCAGCTACTAACACACTGTCTGGTAGAACAGACAAATGCACGTTCATCGCTCGTAAAGCAAACAATGACTTCCGGCTTAAGGCGTCCGCAACCACGTTAGCCTTTCCCGGGTGGTAATCAATGACAAGCTCGTAATCTTCCAACAACTCAAGCCAACGTCTTTGTCGCAGATTCAAGTCTCGTTGAGTCATCAAATATTTGAGACTTTTGTGATCCGAAAATACATGGCACTTCTCACCAAACAGATAATGTCGCCATATTTTTAAAGCAAACACGATGGCAGCTAGTTCGAGATCATGGGTCGGATAATTCCTCTCGTGTGGCTTCAATTGTCTCGACGCATAGGCCACGACTCGACCTTCTTGCATCAATACGCAACCCAACCCAAGTAGGGATGCGTCACTATAGATGACAAACTCTTTACCTGATTCGGGTTGCACCAAAATTGAAGCTTCAGTCAAACGAGTTTTCAGTTGGTCGAAACTTTTCTGACATTTCTCCGTCCACTCGAACTTAACATCCTTTTGAAGTAGCTTCGTCATTGGTGTGGCTATCATCGAGAAACCTTTCACAAATCGTCGGTAATAACCGGCGAGCCCCAAAAAGCTCCGAACTTCAGTAACATTTCTCGGAGGTTTCCAGTCAAGTATGGCTGAAATTTTGTTCGGGTCAACTCGAATACCCGACGCGGATACCACATGACCCAAGAAGCTAACCTCTCTTAACCAGAACTCACACTTACTAAACTTAGCATATAACTGCTTATCCTGCAAAATTTGCAGCACTAGCCTCAGATGCTCAGCATGTTCGGTCTCGTCTCTTGAATAGACCAAAATGTCATCAATGAACACCACTACGAACCGATCCAAATACGGCCTGAAGATCCGATTCATCAAATCCATAAATACTGCAGGGGCATTAGTGAGCCCAAACGGCATCACCAAGAATTCGTAGTGACCATATCTCGTTCTGAAGGCAGTTTTGGGAATATCTGAATCTCGGATTCGCAACTGATAATAGCCCGATCTCAAATCTATTTTTGAGAACACTGAGGCTCCCTTCAGTTGGTCGAACAAATCATCGATGCGCGGCAACGGATATTTGTTCTTTATCGTCACTTTATTCAGCTGACGATAGTCAATGCACAACCTCATGGTTCCGTCCTTCTTTTTCACGAACAATACTGGTGCACCCCAAGGTGAGAAACTTGGTCGAGCGAAACCTCTATCCGTCAGTTCTTGCAACTGAGCTTTCAACTCCTTTAACTCGGTTGGTGCCATACGATACGGAGCTATCAAAATCGGCGTAGTCCCAGGTACAAGCTCAATACCAAACTCTACCTCCCGAACAGGTGGTAAACCCGGTAATTCTTCCGGAAAAACATCCGGGTATTCACAAACCACCGGCACAGATTTGGGTTTCTTTTCTAATTCTTTGTCACCAAGTACATACGCAAGGTATGCTTCGCACCCTCTTCTTACATATTTCTATGCCAACATTGCTGATAATACAGCTGGCATCCCCTCCAAGTCCGCAGACTCAATTCGGACTACTTCGTTATTTGCGCACCTCAAATCAATAGTCTTGCTCTTGCAATTCACAATCGCATCATGCGCGGTCAACCAATCCAAACCAAGGATAACATCAAATTCATCAAACGGCAAAAGCATCAAATCCGCCGGAAAACAGGAACCTCGAATTTCCAGGGGACATTTCTCACACACTTTGTCGACAAGCACGTAATGACCCAAGGGATTTGACACCCGAATTACAAACTCAGTAGACTCAATAGGTAAAGTCTTACTGGATGCTAAGGTTTCACATGTGTAAGAATGAGTAGAACCGGGGTCAATCAAAGCAATTACATTAGTATCAAAGAGAGTGAATGTACTGGTAATAACATCAGGCAAAGAAGCATCCTCGCGGGCAGTATAGCATAAGCTCTAGCAGGCGCACGAGCTTCGGATCTGGTTATATCATCTCTTGATCCTCTCTGACCACCACTAGCATTGCCCGTATTTCCAGATGGTCTACCTCGAGCAGTGGTAGCACCCGGTTTCCCACTCTGATTTTCATTCTGTTCAAACAACCTCGGGCAATCTTTAGTGAAGTGGTCAACTGATCCGCACTTGTAACAGGAGCGGTCAGGGAATCTACAACTCCCCGAATGCCATTTACCGCAATATCGACATTTCGTTCTATCTTGACGTTCATTCCCAACACTGGCGACCGAAGTGCCTCGTGTACCCACAGGGGGTCGATCACGATCTCGTCTAAAAAGGCCCGAAGTGCCTCTAAACTGGCCCGCATCATCTCGAAATCTTTTCGATGTCTGTTGAAGAGACCTTCCCGAGGATCTTTTACGGAACTCTCCAGTTCCCTCATCAACTCTTTGCTTTTCTTTTCTAAGCTCTTCGGCTTTACAAGCTCGTTCAACAAGTACCACGAACTCTCGTATTTCAAGAACGCCAACGAACATTTTTATATCTTCATTCAGCCCATCCTCGAAGCGTTTACACATAATAGCTTCGGACGAAACACATTCCCGAGCGTATTTGCTAAGTCTAACAAATTTTCGCTCGTAATCAGTAACCGACATGGAGCCTTGCTTAAGCTCAAGAAATTCCTTCCGTTTTTGATCAACAAATCTCTGACTGATATACTTTTTCCGAAACTCAGTTTGGAAAAACTCCCAAGTTACTTGCTCTCGGGCACAATAGAAGTCAGAGTACTCCACCAATAGTAGGCAGAATCACGTATCAAGGAGATAGCACACTTTAGGCATTCATCGGGTGTACAAGATAGCTCATCGAGTACCCGGATAGTGTTGTCCAGCCAAAATTCAGCTTGCTCGGCATCATCGCTATCCATAGCCTTAAATTCAGTAGCCCCATGTTTTCGGATTCTGTCAACTGGGGGCTTATTTGACCTTATTTGGTCCGTTACCGGTGGTATTGTAGGTGCGGGGGTAGTATTTGTCGGGAATGGAGGTTGTGGAACAGCCATATTAGTTCGAATGTATTGGTTAAACCAATCATTCATCACGCTATAGAATGCTTGTCTAGCTTCATCATTCGGATTACTAGCATTAGGTTGAGAGTCTGTCGGCACTGTCCCTTGTGCGGGAGCAGGCGCTACACTCTCAAGATCATCAGCTACCTCTCGGCCACGATCGGGATCCATTACTATAAACACATTTACAATTGTCGGAAATCACCACACTATCAAGTAATCACATAAAATGGCATGTATAGCTAGACCCAACACATTACGGTAGTCCTAGAATCGACTAAACCGTAGCTCTGATACCAATAAAATGTAACACCCCGAACCCGAGACCGACACCGGAGTCGGACACGAGATGTCAACAAGCTTTGAAAAATTTTTCCAGACACTGCCCAGTCTGAGTACTAGTCGCTTCAAAAATCATATCTTGAGTTTCACAACTCGAAAATCAGTTTTGTGATTTTTCCCTGAAACTAGACTCATGTCCCCACCTATGTATTTTTTCTAGAATTTTTGGTCGGGCCAATTAGTACAGTTTATTAGTCAAAATCTCCCATGTTACGGGGGTCGACTACACTGACCTTTTCCCATTACGACTGGGATATCTCTCTGCACAGAGCTTCAATGCTGATGCCGTTTGTTTCTATGGAAACTAGACTCAGAGAGGAATCCATACATATATTGTATGACCCCTAATTATCTCTGGTCAATTTATAGTGAATTTCCAAAGGCGGAACAGGGAATCCAGAAACTGTTCTGGCCCTGTTCCACAAGAACCCGAATATCTCTTACTGTACTGTTCCTATGATTGTTTCGTTACTTCCATATGAAAGTAGATTCATCAAGGTTCGATTACATAATTTATTCACTATTTAATTCCACTCCTACGAATTCTTGTGATTTTTCCAATCCACACCACTGCTGCTATCAGCTTCTGTTTTCAAAGTAAACCTTACCTAATTTGGGGTTTCATGGACCAACTAGGGCCTTGTCATACATAAGCCCACATATGATCATACTTAGCCATTCTAGTGGCTGATCATTTGCTCAACACTTCCATTCCAACTATAGTTACATCATGAAACCATCTATACATTCATAAATACGAATGGTCTAATGCCATACTCCACTTCTACAAGCCGTTTTCGCATGGCTGTACACTTATACATTTCATAAGGTACTCGAAAGACAACAATGGGTAGTCCTATACATGCCATATCAAAATTCAACCAAAATAGTACCCAAAAGAGCCTTTGATAGTGTGGGCGACTTCGACTTCAAGATCCCGAGTCCGATAGCTGGAGAACCAAAAATCTATAAAACAGAGGAGCAATATAACGAGTAAGCAATTTATGCTTAGTAAGTTTGAGCAAGGAATTCCAGCATGCACAAAGAATAGCACACATTTAGCTAAACGGAATATTTCATAATACGCAATTTACCGATGTCAAACTTGCTTCACAACATTAACAACCCTTATGTACATACACAATAAACTAACTTGGCCGAAGGCCGGTAGCTCGTTTATCAACTGAGCGAACATTTATTTGTAAGGGCTCGATTAAATTTAACACATACGTAACATATCCCCATATTGGGATGTTTTTCGAGTATTCGCTGGAATTTTACAGCAAGCTCATTCATTACCAAATCACGTACCTTCGGGATTTAACCGGATATAGCTCCTCGTTCAAATGCCTTCGGGACATAGCCCGGTTTTAGTAACTCACACAATGCCTTCGGGACATAACCCGGATTTAACAACTCGCACGAATGCCTTCGGGACTTAACCCGGATTTAATAACTCGCACGAATGCCTTCGGGACTTAACCCGGATTTAGTATCTCGCACAAAGGCCTTCGGATCTTAGTCCGGATATATTCACTTAGCACAAAGCCTTCGGGACTTAGCCCGGACAGCATTCAATTAATCATGCACCTCTAACAATAATTCATGGCACATTCATATTTCATTTTCATTTGCGAAACTCAAACACAAGGCACATATCATCCTTGCACATTCGGCTCAATAGCCACACATAGAGCATGATTTAATCACATCGAAATTTAAGCTCTCTTACTCAAGAACTTACCTCGGGTGTTGTCGAACGATTCCGCTAGCTATTCAACCACTTTTTCCTTCCCTTTATCGGATTTATTTCCCCTTTGCTCTTGAGCTTAATCAAACAAATAAATTGATTTCATCATTTAGGCATCAAAAAGATGAACACAAGGCACTTAGCCCATATTTATACATTAGACATTAAAGTCTCATACATGCAAAAATCATGCATCAACACAACATATTAGCTAATTTCTTTCCCCTTGGCCGAATATGCATGTCTATTTTTGGGGTCGATCTCAACACTTAATACACACATATACACACACTAGTAAAGCATCCTCCCCCTTTTCATCGATTTAACACATGCATTGCTCATCAACATGCAAAGTTACATTCGGCCTTAGCACACATCTTGCTAGCCGATTCTTCTCCATTTAGCAACCAATGCACATACGTGCTCACACAAAAATGCTAAAAAGGAGGTTCAAGAATCATCAAGCCATCATCACATGCATCATTAACAAGCTTCATATTTTGCATGCAATGGCATTAACACAACCTCCACCTAGGCCGAATCTTAACTCATCCTCATGCCTCATCACCACAACATCAAACATCAACCAAGAATGATGCATCCATGGTCAAGTGCCATTTCCATCACATAGCAAGATTTAGACCATGGGCTAGGTAGAACTCAAGCTAACAACTAAAACATGCATGCATCTCATGGAACATCATCAAACATACCTTAGCCTAGCTACATGCATGGCCGAATCTCTTCACCTTTCTTCTTCTTTCCTCCTTAAAATTTTTGGCCAAGGATGAACCAAAGGATGAGAAATTTTTTTCTTTGTTTTTCTTTCTAATTTAGGCTAAAATGAAGGTGAGAAAGGATGAACACAAATTTTCTCCTTTCTTCTCTTTAGCTCACGGCAATGGGGGGGGGCAACTACACATTTTTTTTTCTTTTGTTTCCATTTCTTTATTACCCATACTCCTTATTTTATTCTTCCACTAACAAAACATGTTTCATGACATGTTTTGCCCATCATTCTTTGTCATGGCCGGCCACTACTCATTAGGGGGGGAATTTGACATGCAAGTCCCCCCTTTGTCCACATGCACTAATAGGTCCTCACACATTGACCTATCACATTTTAGAATTTTCTCACATAAGTCCTATTGACTAAATTCACATGAAATCAACCAAATTGAAGCTTGAAATTTTCACACATTCATAATTACATATTCTAGACAATAAGTATCACATTCAAACGTTTCGGTGACTCGGTTTAGCGGTCCCGAAACCACTTCCCGACTAGGGTCAACTTTGGGCTGTCACATTTTAGTCTATGTCAAAGAAATTCTGAGATGATTTTAGTCGTTCAAAAACTAATGTGGGACATTCGAGTAGAGATCGTGCTAGATCACATTCGAGCTTCAGAGCTTCAGTGACATTTATTACTAGTGTTAGAAATGTTCTATTTGATCCACCCGAGTGTAAACACTGTGGTAAAAGACATCCTGGAAATTGTAGATTGTATGATCGGGCTTGTTTCAAATGTGGATTATTAGACCATTTCATAGTGATTGCCTCGAATTTGTTGAGCAAGAAATTGTGCAAAATCCAAGGCCAAGTGGCAATGCATCTCGTGGTATACCTCCTAGAAATATGGGTAATGTGAGTGGTAGTCAGAGGGGAACTAAAGACACTGCTGTTAGATCCTAGGCTCGTGTACCTGCCAGAGCCTACGCCATTCAAGTTCGTGAGGAAGCTTCGTCTCCCGATGTTATAATGGGTACATTTACTCTTTATGATACTTCTATGATTGCATTGATAGATCTTGGATCAACGTATTCTTATATATGCATGAACTTAGTGAACAGTAAGACTTTGCCTGTAGAGTCTACTGAATTCGTAATTAAAGTATTGAACCCCCTACGCAGATGTGTTTTGGTTGATAAAGTCTGCAAGAATTGTCTGTTGATGTTTTGAGAGATTTGTTTTTCGACTGATCTAATGCTATTACCTTTCGATGGGTTTGATATAATTTTGGGCATGGATTGGCTAACTTTGCACGATGCTATTGTGAATTGCAAACGGAAATCAATTGATTTGAAATGCAAGAATGATAAAATAGTTCAAACTGAATCCAGTTATTTGAATGGGTTACCAGCTATGATTTCATCAATGAAAGCTCTGAGTATTGTGAAAAAAGGTTGTGAAGCTTACTTTGCCTATGTGATCGATTTGAAAGTGTCAGAAAAGAAAGTTGAATCGGTGCCTGTTGTCAGTGAATTCCCTGATGTGTTTTCTGAAGAACTTTTGGGATTATCTCTGATTCGAAAAGTTGAATTTGGAACTGAATTAGTGCCGGAAACTACTCCGATTTTGATAGCTCCATATAGAATGGCTTCGACCGAACTAAAATAATTAAAGTTTCAGTTGCAAGAGTTGACTGATAGAGAGTTTGCTAGACCGAGTTTCTCACCCTGGGGTGCACCAGTTCTGTTTGTGAAAAAGAAAGATGATACGATGAGAATGTGCATTGATTATCGTCAGTTGAACAAAGTAACTATCAAAGAACAAATACCCTCTACCCCGAATTGATGATTTTTTTGATCAGTTAAAATAAGCTACTGTGTTTTCAAAGATAGATCTGAGATCGGTTATTATCTGTTGCGAGTAAAAGATTCAGACATTCTGAAAACTGCTTTCTGAACGAGGTACGGACACTATGATTTTTTAGTTATGGCTTTAGGATTAACGAATGGACCTGCTATCTTTATGGATTTGATGAACAACTTTTTCAAACCATATTTAGATCGATTTATTGTCATATTCATTGATGACATATTGATTTATTCACGTGATGAATTCGAGCATGCTGAGCATCTGAAAATAGTGCTACAGACTTTGCGAGATAAGCAACTATATGCGAAGTTTAGGAAATGTGAATTCTAGTTACGAGAAGTTGGTTTTCTGGGCCATATTGTATCAGCATCTGATATTCGAGTTGATCCGAGCAAAGTTTTGGCTATTCTGGAATGGAAGCCTCCGAGAAATGTCTCTGAAGCCTGTAGTTTTCTAGGACTTGCCAGTTATTATAGACGATTCGTAAAAGGTTTTTCGATGATCACGACTCCGTTGACGAAACTGCTTCAGAAAGATATGAATTTTGAATGGTCTGAAAAGTGTCAGAAAAGCTTTAATCAATTAAAAGCCTTATTGACTGAAGTTCTAGTATTAGTGCAGCCTGAATCGGGTAAAGAATTTGTGATCTACAGTGATGCTTCATTGAATGGTTTGGGATGTGTTTTGATGCAAGTAGGCAAAGTCATTTCTTGTGCTTCGAGACAACTAAAACTGCATGAAAAAAATTATTCAATGCACGACCTTGAGTTAATGGCGATTGTATTTGCTTTGAATATTTGGTGCCACTATCTGTTCGGTGAGAAATGTCATGTTTATTCTGATCATAAGAGCTTGAAATATCTGATGACTGAGAAAGATCTGAATCTGCGATAGAGAAGATGGTTAGAACTATTAAAAGACTATGAGCTTGTGATTTATTATCATTCGGGAAAAGCAAATGTTGTTGCTGATGCTTTAAGTCGAAAATCACTGTTTTCTCTACGTGTGATGAATGCTCATTTGGTTGTATCGATGATGGTTCGGTTTTAGCCTAATTAAAAGCAAGAATGTTATTCATTCAATAGATTATCGAAGCTCAGAAGATTGATAATGAGATTTTAGTAAAACGAGCTCAGTGTAATTTAGATTCTGATTCAGAATTCAAAGTTGATAAAGATGATTGTTTGAGATTCTAAAATCAGATTTGTGTTTCGACAAATCCAGAGTTGATTCAGATGATTTTGAATGAAGCTCACAACAGTCGTCTATCTGTTCATCTAGGTAGTACGAAAATGTATAATGATTTGAAACAACATTACTGATGGTTTGGAATGAAAAGAGATATCTCTGGCTTTGTTTCTAAACGTTTAATTTGTCAACAAGTTAAAGCTGAACATCAAATGCCCTTTGGTTTGTTACAGCCGATTACGGTTTCAGAATAGAAATGGGATAGAGTGACAATGGACTTTGTTTCGGTTTTGCCTCTATCTCCAAAAAAAAAGATGCAATATGGGTTATAGTTGATCCATTGACAAAATCAACCCATTTTATTTCGGTACGATCTGATTATTCACTTTATAAGTTAGTTGAGTTATACATTTATGATATTGTGAGATTACATGGTGTACCATTATCTATCGTGTCAGATAGAGATCTGAGATTTACATCACAATTTTGGAAGAAATTGTAAGATGCTTTAGGTACGAAATTGCACTTCAGTATTGCTTTTCAACCACAGAAGGATGGTCAATCTGGGCAGATTATTTAGATTCTCGAGGATATGTTGAGATGTTGCATTCTTGAGTTTGAAGGTATGTGGGAACAGTATTTGCCTTTGATTGAATTTGCTTATAATAACCGTTTTCAATCGAGCATTAAAATGGCACCACACGAAGCCTTATATGGTCGAAAATGCCATACACCTTTGTATTGGACTGAGCTCAGCAAGAATAAGATTCGCAGGATTGACTTGATAAAATAGACTGAATAGGAAGTAAAAGTGATTCAAGATAAATTGAAAACAGCTTCTGATCGTCAAAAATCTTATGTAGATTTGAAAAGAAAAGACATTGAATTTGAGATCGTGACAAAGTGTTTTTGAAAGTCTCACCGTGGAAGAAAGTACTTTGATTTGGCAGAAAGGCAAATTGAGTCCGAGGTTTATTGGGCCGTATAAGATTATCGAGCGTATCGGACCGATTGTATATAGATTGTTGTTGCCACCAGAGTTAGAAAATATTCATGATGTGTTTCTTGTATCGATGCTTCGATGATACAGATCTGATCTTTTGCATGTAATTCCTCCATCTGAAATCGAGATTCAGTCAGATATGGCTTATGAAGAAGAACCGATCCATATTTTGGCTTGCGAGGTTAAAGAACTACGAAATAAGAAAATTTCGTTAGTAAAAGTAATGTGGTATCGATACGATGTTGAAGAGGCTACGTGGGAGCTTGAAGATGTTATAAGATAGTAATATCCGAATTTTTTCAACGGTAAGATTTTCGAGGACGAAAATCCATAAGGGGGAGAATTATAACAGTCCGGTTTAGACCCTAGTCAGAATAGTAGTTTTAGGACCAAAAATCTGAGTCAAAAAAATATTTTAATATTATTTTCTGAGTTTATTATATGTGAATTAGTATGTGTGAAAATTTTGTGTGAAAATTTTATCGTTTGTGTGCCCGATTTGATAAAAGGACCTAATCGCATAAAATGTAAAAGTTGCCTGCTATTTGTTAAAGTGTTTAATTGATTTGTATTATTAAATGAGAGGTCCTTATTATGTAATTGGGGTATTGATATGGTTAATGGACATTAATGGCCTTATATATAATGGTTTATTAATGTTATAATGCTATGACAAATTGGTAAACTAATTAATAATGTTAATTAAAATAAAACAAAGCAAAATAAGCCATTATGTTCACCATCTTGCCGAAATTGAAGAAATAAAAGCTAGGGTTTTGTGTTTTAACATTCGACCATTGAAGAACTTGATTGAGGTATGTGTTTTGATCCGTTTTTGATAATTTCTACAATTTTGTGATCGTTGTTCTATAATCTATCAAGCCCATGCCCTAATTTCTAATTTTGTTGACGATTTTGAAATATTCCATTGATGAAATTGTGAGCTTTGTGATGTTGGTTGTTGGCAAATAAAAGATATGTGTTGGGTTGATATATTTTGTCTTTGAATTTTTGATGAATTTGAGTAGAATGGGCTAAATTGTGAAATTTTTAAATTGAAGCACTAAAATGTGAAATAAATGAAATGGGTGGACTTGTATGAGTGCTATGAATATTCGGCTAAACATAAGCATATGCAAATTTTGTGTATTTTGTGAATTTTTTGATTAGGGATTGAATTGTTAAAATGTGAAAATGTAAGGGTTAATTTGTAAAATTCCCTAAATATATGTTTGTGGATTGATTTGAATGATTTGGTGAATAAAAGAGTTAAATTTGAATTTATATAGATCAAGAATAAAAGAAAACGGAATTAGATCGGGGAAAGTTGAAAGTCGTCGAGTAGCCGATTTTGCTTATTTGAATCCATATGAGGTAAGTCTTTATACAAATAAATGTATTTGAAATAGTTTATTTATGCTTATATGTTTTTGAACAATGATGAATGGCTTTATGCCTTGAATATGAGATATTTGAGAAAGTATCTACAAAGTTCCGACGTCTGTAAAGCTCTGTACGAACCTTAGGAATAGTTAGGATACATATGTCATGACATAGGATCCGATATGTGTTATCGTGTAAGACCACATCTAGGGCGTTGGCATCGACTTATAATTTACGTGTAAGACCACGTCTGGGATGTTGGCATTGGCTTATGATTTACGTGTAAGACCACGTCTGGGACGTTGGCATTGTACGAGCTTTTTGAGCTATCCTTGTATCCTTATGATTCCGAATGGTTCAACGGGCATTCCGAGAGGATAGATTACTATGTGAATTTGTATCTGACTCAAGTATGTTTAAATTGTATACCATGTTTGAGAATGAAAGGTAAGTATATGTACCTTGTTGAATATATGATATAAGTATGAGTTACTACGAAAATGAGTTATGATATGTATATGTGAATTATGTTCAAATGAAATATAAGAGATATATGGCTAAGTGAATGTATTTGCCTTAAATTATATGAATGAATTGATGTTATTTGTTAAATTTATTTGTATATGGCTTACTAAGCTTTTGAAAGCTTACTTTGTGTGTGTTTTTCAATTCTTTTATAGATCATCGAAGCTACTGGAAGCCCGGGGATCGTTGAGGATCATCACCATACTATCGAACTTCTTTTTGGTACCTTTTGAAAATGTGAATATTAAAGTATGGCATGTATAGGCTAGAAGTAGTTGAATATATGTTGTGAAGTGTATATATCTAGCCATGTGATTTGGCTTGGTTTTGGTTGTGTATATAAATGAGTTTTTGGTATGAATTATATGATGCAATATTATCTATGTGAAGTGTTTTGGATGGCCAAGAGAGTTGGTCAATTTGGTAAGTTTTTGGAATGTGCCTAGTATGAAATTTGGTAAGGTTTTGGTATGAGATTTGATTGTATGATTAGAGATTATGAAACCATATGTTTTGGTATAATTTTGACTTATGGGATGACATGTTTTGGTATGTGTTACAAGCGTGAATTTGTTGTCAATGAAATGGCTTGAATGATGAATGTTTTGTGATTGAAATTGGTTGGAAATATGTCATAAATGTTGTGGTTTTTGATGCTTGTAGGGAGGACCCTTATGGGTGGCAATTTGGCCTTGCAAGTGGCCTATTTTTGCCCACACAGGCGGGGACATGGGCTTCAATCTCAGCAGTGTTGCTCGAGGGCCATTTCAAAATGAACCTAGGCAGACCACACGGTTGCACACATGGGCGTGTGCTAGGCCGTTTAGATAAGTCAGTTTCAACCACGAGCTAGACACACGGGCGTGTGACTGGCCGTGTGATCCAAGTCAGTAGCCTCCTTAATTTTCACACGGCCTAGCACCCGGGCGTGTCTTGTGGCCGTGTGGACAAGTCAGTATATATGTCCTGTTTGGACACGGCCTAGGCACACAAGCGTGTCTAATTCCGTGTGAGGCACAAAGCCTGTTCACACGGGTGTGTGACCTATACAACTTTTAAAAAAATGTTTAAGTTATTGAAAAATTTTGTATGGCTCGGTTTGGTCCCGAACCTTCTCCAAAGCATGTTTAAGGTTTTGTAAACCTTGTAAAGGGACTATTTGTGTGTGATTTTCTATGATATGATGATGTATGATTTATGATTTTGTAATGTTCCGATTTGTCTGGTAATGCCTTTAACCCTAGTCCAGCGACGGATATGGGTTCGGGGTGTTGCAGTGATTGTGGCCTAAAAAAAATCATACAGTCATACATGGTCGTTGCGCTCCCTTTTTGTTTAATGATTGCAAAATGATCACTAAAGTTGTCTGGCCAAGATATCCAACTTCATGGTCAATAACTTACTATTGCATGCTTTAAGGTCCTTGATCTGCCTATCATTGGCAGTAATTTCATTAGAAAACAACTTGAGGGGCCTTTGATCAACAACAGTTGATGTGTTTGAGGAACCATGAACTGTGCCAAGAATTTCAAGCACTGTTGTGTCTTCAGTAGGGGCTTTTTCCTCTTCCACATTGCTATGGTCCAAAGGAGCATGCCTACATTCTAACCACTTGTGAGGGAACTTCATTTATGCAAACATCTTCTCATAATTCTCAATAGTTTTGACAATTTTGGAGTTCTGCATAAACATGATTTGAAATTTGAGAGATGGATAGAGGAGAGTGAGTTTATTGTTAACGTTTTCAGCATGATGGTAAATCTCTACGAATATCAAGTCTCCAATATCAAATTGGATTCCTACTCCCACTAACACACGCCGAGGCTATGAATCAACATAAGTACAATAAAAAATCTAGCAGTGTACTGCAAATGTAACAAGAAAGTTGTAATATTTTTAAGTGTTATAATATAACACTTCAAGTATTCGAAGGATCAAACTCAAGAGAGTTTGGGGGCAAGGTGATTAATATGGAAAAAGGCATGTGAATAGGAAGTCTAGCTAACTACTCGCTACGTATCATATTAGGACAAATCATATTCAAGGGGTAATTACACTAATTAACTAGCTAACACTAATAAGGACTAAATTGTAAAATAATGCAAATTACACAATTAACAATTCATTGAAAACAAGCAGTTGGTTGACTTCCATGTTGTTGATTAATTTTTAGATTAGGGATATAAAAGGCTAAAACTTCTAATTGGTTCGATTTGACCTCTTTGTCACTATTTTACCAAATTAGATGATTTAGTTCAGTTTATCTCTCGACCTCACCAAACTAAATCACGACAACCAAATTGGTTCTCGATAGGCTATCCTCTCAGTTTCACCTACCTAAATCTTCACCTAGATTCGTCGATTCTAAGTTTTGAAGTTTATTCGATTTAGTCCAATTTTAACAATTTAGTCTGAGTACCAAAAACTAAGCAACATTCCTATCAACCAGCCACCATAGATTTAGTTACTGTTGGATCTGGTGCATTAAGTGTAGTATTTCTGTCTTTATACACTTGTATTTTTTTAACATATTGGTTTAATAAAATTATTCATGAATTACATCAATACCCTTTGTACATTATTATCAATGGTTTTCGCATGCAAAGCATAATGGAAACAAATATTAGTTTATTGATTTTCTAATATTTAACTAATACTAAGCAGTATTATGTGGTCAGATTGTAATATGGAAAGACAACTTATATTAGTAGACGAACTTAAACATGTCCTTGGTTTATTTGGAAATGAGCAAACCGATTGAAAGACTAATATGTCGTTTATCAAGTCCAATTGGGGAGATGTTTTATCTTGAGCATCAGAATGGATGACTGATCTTCCGTAAATTGATACAAAAAATTAGGCTCTCTAATACATTTTAAGAGCTTATTCTCAGGTAATTTAAGTGTCTTTTATATGTTTTTGTAAATTTTTAGTTTTTTTGTTAATAAATTGTTTTTGTTAGTTTTAAGCCATTTTGAGACCCAAATTGGCCAATCGTGACATGGGGAAACCTAACAAGTTAATTGAGTGTTGTAGGGAGTCGTGATACCCCTGAAAGTGCTAAAAGGAAGAGAACCGAGGCTAGTTACAGTGATATCGCGATACCGAGTATTAGGTATTGTGGTATTGAGTTCCCCAAGACTCCCAGTCTCAACATTGTTGGGGTATTGTGATACCCAAGATTGAGTGCTGCGATACCGTTGTCTGACAAGTGAAAAATTTGCAGGGCTAATTTTATGTCCAAACAAGCTTAAGTCTATTTTTCATTTAAGGGCATAATGGTTAATGTTAGGTTAAATATTAGTAGGCTATAAATAATACTTTATAAGCCTTTGTTTTTAGCTTTTTGGTGGCTGAATAGTTTTAGGGTTCATATTTTTAGGTTAGGTTTTCTTTCTCTATTTCTTTTCATTTTTAGTTTAGGTTTTGTTTTTTCTTTTTTTAGAGTATATTTTACTCTTGTAGTTTTCTTTCTTCTTTCTTGTAAAAGAATTTGTAAATGAAGATGGATGGAGCTTTTGGGTGTCATTGGTTCCACATCTAAATGAGCATTTCTTATCCTTATCTCTAGTTTGTGCTTATTAATTGTTCAATGAAATGTCTGTTTGGATGTTAAGCTTTATTATGTGCTATATTGTTGGATGATTGGTTGTTTTTTAGCTGAAGTTAATGTGTATTCTTGATTGATTAGTTGTTTGGTTATATCAAAATGCTTAATGTGTTAGAATTGACAAATCTAATGGAAAACCCAGATAAACGAGACCAAAAGGAAAGTTTATCCCTAGATAGTTCATTATAATCGTGCCGAGTAGTGAGACCGAGAGGTAATCTATATGCCTAAGTGAAACCGGTAGGTAATCTTAGGTGGTATCTTTTAGTCTAGGATGATACCGAGAGGAGATTCTTAGCTAAAAGTGATAAACAATATAATCAGTATAAATTTATTAGCTTAGTTAGCAATTAAGGAATCAACTAACCATTATTTTATTATTTGCATTGTCTAAAGCAATAAGGAAGAAAATTAGATTTGTTTGTTTAATTTTAGTTTATAAACAATTTATATTTTAATTTTCTCTAATAATTTCCAACTCGATTAGATTAGTAATTGCTGACTTGTACTTAACTTGTAATTAAATTGATAAACACATTTACCTAATTGGCAATCCTTTAGGTTTGACCCCTTAGAATACTCCGGTGTTCTATCAGACACTACAAATATTACAACTGACACTGTTCAAAATAGTTTTTCCAAAATCATTTGTTTTAACGCGCATGAGGGCAGGCGGTCAATGACTCCTAGAAGATAGAGACATAGATGTGACTGAATAGACTAACAGTATATTGAATAGGACTCAAGTAGTATAGATCCTAAATCTATTTATGGATTTATTCACTCGTGACGTTTATAGTGTGGCATACCTTAATCCTGAGTGGATGATGAACTATGTATGCATGATTCATATACTTTAATGTAAGTAAAAGCCTGAATTCAAATATATAAGAAACTAAAAATTGGTGCATTGGGTATACGACTTCTGCAGTATGTAGCATTATTCACAATAGTGGAATTCATAGCCCAAGACATGGGTAAATGATATCTTCTTATTGGAATTACATGATAGATGAAAAGCAAATGTCGCCACTGGCCATTTGTCTCATTGGATCTCATATTGGGGAATGAATTTATCCCAAAGAGATTTAGGATATCCTATGAGGGTAACACACTTATGACAAGGTTATTGGATAAGCATTGATCGAGTAGTTTTCATAATGGTATGTAATTGGGGAGAGCTCAGTCACGATACTATAGTGGAATGACTTTATGACTAAATGAGTTTATAATTAATATGTGAAAATTTAGAACTTAATTATAAATAATTTAAGCCTTAGTTAAATATGTCCAATCGGATCCTTCGCTAACTTGTTGAAACCAGAAATGAATTACATGATGAATAAAATAAACAAAAATGAATAGAAATGATAAAGTTAGAGAAATATGTTGCATTCAGAAATAAATGTGGTATCTCACTTACTATAAAATTGACCTGATAATTAATTTAAGTTTTTCGAATTATTATTTAATTAAATTATTGAAGTTTGAAAATAGAATTAAATTAATTAGTCACTATGAAATCCGTCGAATGTAGAAATTAAATATATTTTCTTATATGTTCTTTTACAATAAAGTTATCATGATTTTAACAAAATTAGAATTGGGTTGAGAAAATTATTTAATTGGAAAATTAATTAATTAAATTAAATTAAATTAAATAAATAATGTCTATTTTGAGAAATAGAAAAATATGTACTTGGTTGGATTAAATTATAAAGTATTGGGTTAAAAGTCAAAGAAACATGTATAATTGGAACTAATACATGAGAGACTCAAATCTCTATCATAATACATATGAGGGGAAGCACAACCTATTAGCCCTTCTCTCTCCTAATTCAACTAAAAGATTGTTTTTCTATTAAATAGACATTAAATGCATTCTACTAAAAGATTGTTTTTCTATTAAATAGACATTAAATGCATTCTACTAATTCAACTAGGGTTTCATTTCCTTTTCTTATAAATAAATGGTACGGGTAGGACTAAAACAAACAATAAGATATATAAAAAATTTAGATATTATTATTCTGCCCAAAAATAGTGACAATTTATTTCTAAGTATAAATTTTATTTTCTAAGAATAACAATTCTACCGGTTTCTATAAAAGAGAGAGATTTGCTTTCCTACTGAAAGTAAGAAAATTATTTTTTGGTTTTGTATTTAATTCATAATTGTTCAAGCCCATTGTAACACCCTTCACTCGACTCAATCGTCGGGTCCGATCTACAGGATGCCACATTCATTGTCAGAGCAACTGCCGTCAAGTTCGTAATAAAACAATCATTTATAAATTCTAATAGAGTAAATTATATTTTTTGGTAAAGGAAAAACAAAATTATTAAGCTAACTGCATGAAAGATCTTGGAGCAAGATTATCACTTGCTTGAACATTAGAAAAAACTGCAAGCACCTCCCTTGGAATCTCCTCAAATATCTTCAGACCATGTTTTGTATCAAATGAACTTTATTAAAGTCTTTAGGATGATGTTGTATAATCCAGAATTTTGCACTCGCCAAAAGAACGTGGATACGTCTTACAATTGCAGAATTTGAAGTTAACACAGAAGAATCCTAGATCCTAGATGATCTTGATCGCTTCCAAGCTATCTGTTTGGATCATCACACCCTCATATCGCCTATCATGGATGAGGTCAATCCATCAAAAATACCCTACAATTCAACATCAAGAACTGAGCATTTGCCCAAACATCTATTGTATCCCATAATCCACTCCCCATTACCTTTAAATTATAATAAACAATCAAATCCGGGTCTCAATCGAGCTTATGAAAGCTCTTTTAATAACTCAAGCACGAAATAGGACCAAATTGAAAATTTCTAAAAATTTAGGGCCAAAGTCGTGACATCACTTTATCCATTTCAAAACGTTGTCAAAATAATGTCACGTCATGACTTCAGGCCACTTGACGTCGCAACATGTGTAACATCCCAAAATAAGGCTTAGTCGAAACAGTAGTTTCGGAACCACAAATCTGAGGTAAAGAAATTATTTTAATATTATTTTATGTGATATAGCATAATTATATAAGTGCATGAAAATTTTGGTGAAATAATTCTAGCGATTGCATGCTTAATTGCGAGAAAGTACTAAATCGCATAAAGGGTAAAAGTTTTGTTTTAGTACCCAAATGTGTTAAATACTTAGAGAATTAAAATTGGGGGTTTTTAAAGTACAAATAGGCCATTAAATAAGTGATGGCCGGCCATGAGACAAAGATATTTTAAAAGTCAAAATTGTTAGGCGAGTTTGGTGACTTATTTGACTAAGAATAAAATAAAATAAAGAGAAAAGATATCATCTTTTTTTCTCCATCTTTTCTCCACCAAAAAACACAAGAGGAAATGGGGTTTTGAAGCTCAAATTTTTAGCAACTTAAACCCTTTGCAAGTAAGTGATTTTCTTAGTCATTCTTGACAATTTTTGTATTTTTGGAATCCTTGTAGCATGAGCTAGCTAATGGGGGGGATTATTTAACAAAATGGTTGAAAGTCTAGGGTTTTACCATGAGAATATTCATGTTTTTTTGCTGCATTTTTATGGAACAAAATGAATCTTAGTTGTGAAATAAACAACTTTTGTGAAAGGTGTTAGCATGGAAACACCTAAAAGTATTATTTTATAAAGTTTGTAAAATAGAGAGTAAATGTGTGTAATAATTGAAATCTTGAGTTGCTGTAGTTATGAAAATGATTCTTCTAGGCTTAAAGAGTAAGAAAATTGAATAAAAATCATTTTACAAGCCTAGGGGCGTAAGAGTAATTTTGGCAAAGTTTAGGGGTAAAGTTGTAAATTTTCCAAAATATGATTTTTGGGTCAATTTGAATAATGTGAGTCCTAAATGGGCTATATTTGAAATGATAGATCAACAAAATCGAGATTTAGGCTTAAATCGAGAAAATACAAGGTTATGGACTAATGGTAAAATTGCCGTTTTCGCATTCGAGGTAAGTTTGTGTGATTAATAAGCATGTTATCCATGTTCTTACTTCTGTTATATTGAATTATATGTTGATGATATTGAGTATGATGAAGGTGATGCCAAAAGTTAATAACATTCACGTGATGGTAGAATACATTAGAAATTCAATGGAATATGATATCCCATAGAAACGAGTAAGTCGTATGTAAATAATATAACTACATCGTTATTACATGTATTGTATAGATATAGCATAAATTGCTTGATTATGGAAATGATTATGTATGATGAGAATTGATATAGAGGAACCTCCCGGTTGAACCATAGGAATAAATGGATATTCATGCCATGACATTTGAGCAATATGTGTGTGCTAGTCTAAGACATGCTGGGACATGAATCGACCACATTATGAAATGCCAGTGTAAGACATGTCTAGGACATGCATCGGCATTGAGACGAGAGCCAGTGTAAGACATATCTGGGACATGCATCGGCTACGAGATGTGTCAGTATAAGACCATTTCTAGGACATGACATCAGCACGAATATGTGAGAGCTAGTGTAAGACCATGTCTGGGACATGGCGTCGATCTCGATTTCGATAGTTAGTGTAAGACCATGTTTGGGACATGGCATTGACTTGATGGATGCGCCAGTGTAAGACCATGTCTAGGACATGGCATCGGCATTATACCCTATGTTTAAGGCTTAGTGAATATCCGATAGCTTTCCGAATGGTTCAACAGTGAGAGTTACGGTTTAAGGTAAATGAGAAAGGTTATGACCATATTACGAGTGGTACAGGTACTACATGAAATTGATGAGATGTGAATTCAATTCATGTTATATGATTAGTAAGGAATGAATATGAGCATGTTAAGTAACACAGGTATGTATGCCAAGCTCATGAGAAATGATTTCAGTTTATGATGCACATTTAGTGAAGATGTAAATAGGTAATTCATGCTTATGAGAATGATTTTGTGATGACCTTGTGATTATAGGTCTATACTTATGATGTATGAATATATAACCTTACCAATGTGGTGAGAATGAATTAATATGGTGTGATAAATGTAGTACCGTTAATTTACACTAAAACAGTTTTGGACAGCAGCCATAGTCCGACTTTAAAAATCCACCAAGAATTATGGAAATTGAGTTATAGTATGAATAAAATATTAAATTAAATCCCAATGAGCATAGTTTCACATAGAAAAATGGTGTAAGCAAAAGAGTTTCATATTATGAAATATTTTAATTTTGGTGAGACAGAGTCAGAATGATTTCGAAATCCCCTATTTTGATTTGATAAAATCGTTAAAAATTGTAAAAAAATAATTATGAGTTATAATTTATATTTTTAGAATTCTTAATGAGTCTATTTTCAATAGAAATATACGAGAACATCATCCAGTTCCCGTATTATGAGATAAATAATATTTAGTGAAGAGGGGTCAGAACTGTCAGACAACAAAAAAGGCTAAATTTAAGGAATAAACTGTAATAATTGGATAAACCAAAAATTCTGAAAATTTTATGGTAAGAGGATATCTGAGTCTAGTTTCTGAAAAAATTATCAGAACTTAATTTGGAGTTCCGTAGCTCTAGATATAAGTAATTTAGTGACTGTGACTCGAGAAAATAACTTGACTGGAACATGAGTGAAAATGCAAATAGGGTTGTATTACCATGAGAAGCAAGTTGATAAATTGCTTATTATTTTCATACGGTCTTACTAAGATATAAAGCTACTCCCTTCCTTTCCTTTCCTTTAGTGTTTTCAGGTTAGCTCGGGGTTGGAGATCGTCGGAGGCAGCATCACACTATCAAATCGCTATCTTTGGAATAATGAAACATATATTAGAAATTTCAAGTGAGTGGCATGTATAGGGATCTAGTTGATTGACATCTATTATTTTGTTTTGGCCAAATGTGTTGGCTCATATTGAGTTATGTGTGTATGGCCATGAGATGTGGCTTATATTGATTATGGCTTGTAAGCCTAGCTATTCATGTCATGTCTAATGTTTATAATGTGATTATATTTGTTTGCTATGCATGGTTAGTAATATGACATCTGTGTTGGATGTATGCTCTATGACCGACTGAGGTGGTCATAGCCATATAGTAATTGCACGTTATAAACACAACATGATAATGATTGAACATGAGTGCTTGATGAATAAGTTGGTAACCATAGTATAATGATAAAAGTGGTCATCAAAATGACAAGTCTTATGAATGTGAAATAAGGAGTCTAGACTTGGGATGAGTAGATGCATTACTTGTAAGAGGAGATTTTAATGTTAAGGATGTGTCTTAATAAAGAGTGTTTAATTACTAAAATGATGCCATGATTTGCGAGTTTGATGTGCATAAGGTTGTAAAAGATTAAGGGTAACATGAAGGCTTGGAAAATAGCCTAAGTGTTAGCCGCACGGGCTGAGACACGACTGTGTGTCTCAACTGTATGAGGGAAATGACCTGGAGACACGGGCGTGTGGCCCCGCCGTGTGGTTCGTTGTGCATGCTGACATCATAAATAGAGAGTTACACGGCTGGAGGACACGGGCGTGCCAAAGGCACACGAGCGTGTCCCTATGTCCACACGGGCGTGTGGCCCTATTTCATGGAAAAATTTTCTAAGTTTTCCTGAAACTTCCAAAAGTTTTCAGTTTAGTCCCGAATCAATTCCAAGGAATGTTTGGGCTTCGTAGACCTAAATAAGGGATGACATGCATGTGCTTGAAAGGTTTTAAATTAAATGAGATTTTATGGCTCGATTTTTGCATGAATGTGTATGTTTAAGTCCGGTAATGCCTCGTACCCTGTTCCGGCATCGAACATGGGTAAGGGGTGTTACATTTAGTGGTATCAGAGCATGATTTAGTCGATTCTTAGGCTAACCTAGTACGTGTAAGAGTCTAGCTATACATGCCACAAGTTTGTGATAGTGTGATGTCTCCTGGCGCGAATGAGAACTATCTTGTGTGGGCAAGATGCTCTCCAACCGAGCTACACCCGATCACGTAGGTAATGATGCTAAAGTATTCAATAAAATGCAGTTATGAAGAGTTGAAACTCAAAAAGGTACGAACAAGAATTCGTGAAATGTATATGTACATGGTATAATGAGATTATTTATGATTGATTGATAATCCCATGGTGTACATGATTGATTTGTTCGAGTGAATACATGTGTTTAGATAACTTACTAAAAATACAAGTTGAAAAAATGTTCATGTATACTTATTTGAATGAATATGGTTGGCAAATTCACATAGTCTGATTAAATGTGTTAAATTGTTTGGACTGATTTACATGATTGTAATGATATGTCTAAATGAAGGTGTACGAGGTAAAAGTATATATTAGGATATACTTATCCATGTTTGTTGGCCCTCGTATGATGTTATGTACATGACTTGTTTGATTAAATGAATGGGATAAGTAAAATTATTCAGAATTCATAGATTGCATGCATAAGTGTACTTTTCTAAATGAGATGATTGGAAAGTTGGCGTAAAACAAATATGAATGTTAGGTTGTCTAAAATGAATGATATAATTTTGATGATGTTGTTATGATGATGAAAGTTGTGTCACGTGTATATGTATAGGAGAGTCGAGTTAGAGGCCCTATGACCTCACCCCCTTTACCAGAGTGGTGTGTTGAAATGGAATTTTATGACATTTGCGCTGAAGAAACTCACAAGTGTGAAACCAAAGAGTTCAGTAAAGGAATAATGTTTGAAATGTGAGATGTTCAAGTATGGTAATTACAGTGAGCTGATGATGGCTGTCTTTTTTAAGGCACTCTATGAGTCCATGTATTTCTAAGAATTTGTTGTAGTGGTTGTATATTCTCTGATGAATTTTTGTAATAAGGAAATGCTCCCTAATCTTAATGTTAGACAAAGGCAATATCAGTCTGATTAGTACATAATTTACGTGATCCTATTTCTTTCTGGAATTCTGTTACCTTTCGTCTGTTGGGAATTGATGAGAAAGTGTATATGATGTTATGATTCAGTTTCTTCTAATGGTTGTCTTGTCAGATATGTATATGGAAAGGTATATTATTCTTGTTGCATCTATCTTTGGTGGCTAGAATGATGTTTTCCTCTGGATTTCCTTTCTCTGAGGGACCATTGAAGTCTTTCATATTTTATTATGGACTTTGTTATCAGTCTTTCGATACGGTATCGTGATTTGGATTTTCTTGTCTTGGATTTCTTTATGTTGGATTTTTATATTCTGGATTTCTCCGTTATGGATTTCCTTATAGCGAATTCTTGGTCATCTTTATCTCGTCACTTGTCGAACATGGCTTATAGTTAAAGTATGACCTTTAACTTGCGGTATATATATATATATCAAGTATCACTGTGTTTCTGATTTGATTATGGTAATTGGATGATCCTAGAAATTGGAGTTCTCAAATTTCCATATGAGGATTTAACATTAGCAAAGTTTGGATAGATGGAAATATTGATAACCAAAGCATTTGAATTGATTTAGTATGCATTGGACAAAGACTTCTTGATTTTCAGTGATAGTTATTGTACGATCTTTGAGAAGAGCAAAATGTAGTGGTAAACATTTGGGTAGAAAATCCTGAACTTATACAAAGATTTTGCGAGAAAACTTAAAACTTACAGGAGTAATGTATTAGCGATCGAGTTTGGAACTCGACATCGTTGATCCTTGGGTACGAATACTTGAAATGTTGAAAGTTTAAGAAATGTATATCAAGTGTCATCAGAATTATCTTCGCCTATGTTGGAAATGGAATGGAAATGAGAAGAAGCTACTATGGATTTCATCTCTGATTTATTACTGTCTCTGAAAGAGAAAAATGTTATGTGGCTTATTGTTAAATGTCTGATGAGATATGTAAATCATGCTAGTATGTACTAAATTTTTACCCATCAGGTTCGAGGAATTTCGTGTCTTTATGATTGTTGGATATTTTAAAATTTTAGTCTCCATTAATTAGATTGAGGATCTGGGTTCTATAGCATGAATTCTTGGGAAAGCGAGAGGAGGCTTTGGAATTAAAGGTAACTGAGAGTTGAATTGGCAAAAAAATTAGACTGTGTGAAATTATAGAGAGTATGAGACCAAGATGAACCAGCTAGTTTCACTATTCAAATTTGAAAAGATTCAAGTATGTGTGTATATGTGATATGATGGCATAAATGGGAACTTTTTGTATATGAACTCTTAGGTAGAGGCTGAAATTCAGCCGAGGTATGGTATAGTAATGAACCGCTTATGATACTAATATGGGAAGGTAAAGAGATAAGTATTAGAGACATAGTCGATTTAAAGTTCTTTAACAATGATTATGGGAAAGTGAAGTTTATATGAATACCAAAAACCACTTTTCTGGTAAGATTTTTGAGGATGAAAATCCTTAAGGGGGAGAATTGTAACATCGCAAAATAGGGCTTAGTCAGAATAGTGGTTTTGGAACCACAAATCTGTGGTCAAGAAATTATTTTAATATTATTTTATGTGTTATAGCATGATTATATAAGTGCATGAAAATTTTGGTGAACTAATTCTAGCGATTGCATACTTAATTACAAAAAAAGACTAAATCGCATAAAGGGTAAAAGTTTTATTTTAGTACCCAAATGTGTTAAATACTTAGAGAATAAAATTGGGGGGTTTTTAAAGTGCAAATAGGTCATTAAATAAGTGATGACCGACAATGAGACAAGGATATTAACAAGTTAAAATTCTTAGGCGAGTTTGGTAACATATTTGACTAAGAATAAAATAAAATAAAGATTTCTCCACCAAAAAATGCAAGAGAAAATGCAGTTTTGAAGCTCAAATTTTCAGCAACTTAAACCCTTTGCAAGTAAGTGATTTTCTTAGTCATTCTTGATAATTTTTGTATTTTTGGAATCCTTGTAGCATGAGCTATCTAATGGGGGGATTATTTTACAAAATGGTTGAAAGTCTAGGGTTTTACCATGAGAATATTCATGTTTTTTTGCTGCATTTTTATGGAACAAAATGAATCTTAGTTGTGAAATAAATAACTTTTGTGAAAGATGTTAGCATGAAAACACCTAAAAGTATCATTTTATAAAGTCTGTAAAATAGAGAGTAAATGTGTGTAATAATTGAAATCTTGAGTTGCTATAGTTATGAAAATGGTTCGGCTAGGCTTAAAGAGTAAGAAAATTGGATAAAAATCATTTTACGAGCCTAGGGGCATAAGCGTAATTTTGGCAAAGTTTAGGGTAAAATTGTAAAATTTTCAAAATATGATTTTTGGGTCAATTTGAATAATGTGAGTCCTAAATGGGCTATATTTGAAATGATAGAACAAGGAAATCGAGATACGGGCTTAAATTGAGAAAATACAAGGTTATAGACTAATGGTAAAATTGTCGTTTTCGTATTCGAGGTAAGTTTGTATGACTAAATTAGCATGTTATCCATGTTATTGTTAATATACTTGAATCTATTTTGCTTCAGTTATATTGAATTATATGTTGATGATATTGAGTATGATGAAAGTGATGCCAAAAGTTAATAACATTCACGTGATGGTAGAATACATTAGAAATTCAATGGAATATGATATCCCATAAAAACGAGTAATTCGTATGTAAATAATATAACTACATCGTTATTAGACATATTTGAATAGATATAGCATAAATTTCTTAATTGTGGAAATGACTATGTATGATGAGAATTGATATAGAGGAACCTCCAGGTTGAACCTTAGGAATAAACGGATATTCATGCCATGACATTTGAGCAATATGTGTGTGCTAGTGTAAGACATGTCTGGGACATGCATCGGCCACATTATGAAATGCCAGTGTAAGACATGTCTGGGATATGCATCAGCATTGATACGAGAGCCAGTGTAAGACATGTCTGGGACATGCTTCGGCTACGAGATGTGTCAGTATAAGACCATGTCTAGGACATGACATTGGCACAGATATGTGAGAGCTAGTGTAAGACCATGTTTGGGACATGGCGTCAGCCTCGATTTCGATAGTCAGTGTAAGACCATGTCTGGGACATGGCACCGACTTGATGAATGAGCCAGTGTATGACCATGTCTGGGACATGGCATCGGCATTATACCCTATGTTTAAGGCTTAGTGAATATCCGATAGCTTTCCGAATGGTTCAACGGTGAGAGTTACGGTTTAAGCTAAATAAGAAAGGTTATGACCATATTGTGAGTGGTACAGGTACTTACATGAAATTGATGAGATGTAAATTCAATTCATGTTATATGATTAGTAAGGAATGAATATGAGCATGTTAAGTAACACAGGTATGTATGCCAAGCTCATGAAAATGATTTCAGTTTATGATGCACATTTAGTGAAGATGTAAATAGGTAATTCATGCTTATGAGAATTATTTTGTGATGACCTTATGATTATAGGTCTATACTTATGATGTATGAATATGTAACCTTACCAATGTGGTGAAAATGAATTAATTTGGTGTGATAAACGTAGTATCGTTAATTTACACTAAGACAGTTTTGGACAGCAGCCATAGTCCGACTTTAAAAATCCACCAAAAATTATGGAAATTTAGTTAGAGTATGAATAAAATATGAAATTAAATCCTAATGTTTTTAGTTTCACATAGAAGAAATGGTGTAAGCAAAAGAGTTTCATATTATGAAATATTTTAATTTTGGTGAGACAGAGTCAGAATGATTTTGAAATCTCCTGTTCTGATTTTAGAAAATCATTAAAAATTGTACAAAAATATTTATGAGCTATAATTTATATTATTATAATTCTTAATGAGTCTATTTTTAATAGAAATATATTGGAACATCATCCAATTCCTACATGATGAGATAAATAATTTTTAGTGAAGAGGGGTTAGAACTGTCAGATAGCGAAAATGTGTATATTTAAGGAATAAACTGTAATAATTTGATGAACCAAGAATTCTTAAAATTTTATGGTAAGAAGATACGTGAGTCTAGTTTCAGGGAAAATTATTGGAACTTAATTTGGAGTTCCGTCTGTCTAGATATAAATAATTTAGTGACTGTGACTTGAGAAAACAGCTTGACTGGAACATGAGTGAAAATGCAAATAGGGTTGTATTACCATGAGAAGAAAGTTGATAAATTGCTTATTACTTTCATACGGTATTACTAAGCTATAAAGCTTACTCCCTTCCATTTCTTTTCTTCCCTTTAGTGTTTTCAGGTTAGCTCGTGTTGGAGATCGTCGGAGGCAGCATCACATTATCAAGTTGCTATCTTTGGAATAATGAAACATATATTAGAAATTTCAAGTGAGTGGCATGTATAGGGATCTAGTTGATTGACATCTATTATTTTACTTTGGCCAAATGTGTTGGCTCATATTGAGTTATATGTATATGGCCATGAGTTGTGGCTCATATTGATTATGGCTTGTAAGCCTAGCTATTCATGTCATGTCTAATGTTTATAATGTGATTATGTTTGTTTGCTATGCATGGTTAGTAATATGACATGTGTGTTGGATGTATGCTCTATGACCGACTGAGGTGGTCATAGCCATATAGTAATTGCACGTTATAAACACAACGTGATAATGGTTGAACACGAGTGCTTGATGAATAAGTTGGTAACCATAGTGTAATGATAAAAGTGGTCATCAAAATGACAAGTCTTATGAATGTGAAATAAGAAGTCTAGACTTGGTATGAGTAGATGCATTACTTGTAAGAGGAGATGTTAATGTTAAGGATGTATCTTAATAAAGAGTGTTTAATCACTAAAATGATGCCATGATTTGTGAGTTTAATGTGCATAAGGTTGTAAAAGATTATGGGTAACATGAAGGCTTGGAAAATATCCTAAGTGTTGGCCACACGGGCTGAGACACGGCCGTGTGTCTCAACCGTGTAAGGGACACGGCCTGGAGACACGGGCGTGTGGACAAGCTGTGTGGTCGATGTGCTTGCTGACGTTATAAATAGAGAGTCACATGGCCTGAGGACACGGGCGTGTCCCTATGTCCACACGGGCGTATGGCCTTGTTTCATGGGAAAATTTTTAAGTTTTTCTGAAACTTCCAAAAGTTCTCGGTTTAGTCCTGAATCGATTTCAATGAATGTTTTGGGCTTCGTAGACCTAAATAAGGGACGCCATGCATGTGTTTGAAAGGTTTTGAATTAAAAGAGATTTTGTAGCTCGATTTTTCCATGAATGTGTATGTTTAAGTCCGGTAATGCCTTATACCCTGTTCCGGCGTTGGACATGGGTAAGGGGTGTTACAACATGACTTATTGTTTTGGTCAACATTGCGATGAGCTAAGTTGCATGTCGGGATGTGGACTTTATTTTTGGTAAAATTTTAGCCATTTGGTACTTATATCAAGCTTTCACACAAACATATCATTTTGTGCACAAATGAGTAACTTCACCTACGCCAAAACATTTCAAAACACATACCAAAACAAGTTCAAATAGCACAATCAACTTCCTATTAATTTATATCACCTAATCAACCGTTAGACATATCATCTTATTACCACGACATATATATAAATCACCTAAATACCAACTTGTCAACACCAAGTAATATCCAAATATGCCAACTCAATTTCCACATACACATCTCAAACCATTTACTAAAACATACCCTTTCATGAAGACATTAACATTGCCAAAATTGTGCATTAGGTAGATTTTACCTATGTTCAACATTTAAAGTTAACATATATTAAAGACCTATGTACATGTCACAAATCTGGACTTAAAATGATAAAAAGCTATCAGTTCAAAACTGGGATAGTTTGAGTGTCAACGATCTATTTGACACGTTCCGCAAAGTGGAAATCTACAAGGAAAGGGGAAGAAACGGCGTAAGTATATTGAATTCTTAGTAAGTTCACATGAAATTTACTTAATTTACCTTAACAATTTAATAAGCAAACATTTAACACAATGGCAATCCATATGGCATTATGTGACATATCTTGAAATAACTAACACATAACATCAGATACAACTAATAGGTTAGTTCATTTGTATATCAAGTTCAATAGATAAGAAATCATAAATCACATTTCCATTTGAAATCATATATCATTCGATCTATATTCAACTTATTTCATTATTTCCATTTTCATTAAGTTAAAGTTTCACCCGAGAGAACCTTAGTAAAATGAACTTGGATACATGAGACTATATTGCTTAGATAAGCTAACAATATAACAGATTTGCTCACACAAATTGACATCGTATCGAGGTTACTAGACCAGGCTAAACCAACGATATTTATAAACTGAGAATCTGCAACAAATGTTGGATCTGGTGCCTAACTTTAGTATTTTTTAATATACACTCGAAAAATTTTCAAATAGATTGGTTAATAAAATTATTCATAAATTACATTAATACTTTTTATAATGTTCTAATGTTTTTTTTTTGCACGCAAAGGAAAATAGAAGCAAATGTTGCTCACTAGTTGTCTAATGTTTAACTAATACTAAGCAGTGTTACATGGTCAGATCATAATACAAAAAGATAACTTATATTAGTAGATGAACCTAAACATGTCCTTAGTCTAATAAAAAATTGGGAAAATCGATTGAAAGACTAATATGTCGTCTATCAAGTCCAATTGGGGAAATGCTTTGTCTTGGGCATTGGAGTTTTGACTCTTAGAAGATAGAGACATAGATGTGACTGACTGGATTGTCAGTACATTAAACTGGACCCAAGAAGAATAGATCTTGAATTTTGTTATGAGTTTATTCACTTGTGACATTCATAGTGTGGCATGACAGACTTTGTATGCATGAGTCATACACTTTGATGTAAGAAAAAGCTTTAGTTTGAATAGATAAGGAACTGAAAGCTAGTGCGTTGGGTGTAAAACTTCGGCAATATGTAGCATCATTAACAATAATGGAATTAATAGCCCGAGACATGGGTAAATGGTATCCTCTCATTGACATTACATGGTTGATGAAAAGTAAATATGGCCACGAGTCGTTTGTCTTTGTGGTGAATGACTTGATTACTATTTGGAAGTAATTGACTTTTCATAATGGAAGATGTAATGGTTACCATGAGATAAAATAGAATCATCCTAAGAGAATAGATATTATTCTAAAGAGATTAAAGATATCCAATGAGGTTAATACACTTATGACAGGGTCATTGGACGAGCACTGATCAAGTTGCTTTCGTAATGGTATGCTGTTGGGGAGAGCTTAGTCATGAAACTATAGTGGAATGACTTCTTGACTAAATTAGTTTATAATTAATAGGCGAAAAATAAAAACTTAATTATAAATTATTTGAGCCTCAATTGAATATGTCTAATCGATCCCTCCGCTAGCTCTGTAACGCCCCAAAATTTTAATTTTTGTTTTTGGGAATTTGTGACACAAGTGTGTATCTGCTTCAGTTGTTAAGTGTTCTGGGTGTGTGTGGAAGGTCCCAAGTTCAAGCTTTTCCCTGGGAATTTTTTGGCATTGTTTCTAAATAAAGCCTTGACCTTGCATAGTAGGCTTTTATTTAATTGATTATAAGCTTATATCAGAATGGGCCTGCTGGTCTGGTGGGTAAAGGGAGTGTTAGGTTGCTGAGGGTCAGGAGTTTGAATCTCTATGTCGGTAATATTTTTGTTTGGCTTTGAGAAAGAAAGTTTCAGTTGTGATAGAGTTCTGGGTAGTGGGGAGTTAGGTTGAGTGAATTAAGGGGAGTTGAGATAAGGGGTTATCGAAATATCTCATTTGATTTTTTTTTTGCAAAAATTCTGTTCTCCCTTCTCCCTCTCTACCAAAATTTTCACTTCTCCCTCCCTCTCTTCTTTTCCTTCGTTTACGTTACCAAGGGAAAAACCTCCTTTTTGGTGCATCACTTATCGTGCTTGATCGGTAAGTGGTGCTTTTCCATAGTTCTATCGTTATTTTGATTGAGCAATTAATAGAAGGTTTGTTTTTACTCACGTTTAAGTGCTGCTCAAAGGTTTTAAACTGGTTTTCTAGTGTGTGGTGACTGATGGTTATCGTATTCATCTTGGTAATATTTTGAAGCATCGATTGGCTTAGTTCTCAGGTTTTACGTTTGGGGTTTTCAGTAAGAATGGCTTCTATAATTGAAATTGATTGGGTTTTTGGGTGTTGGTTTATCGTTTGTTAGGTTTTGGAGGACTCGTGGTTGCAATAGCTCTGAAACGAGACCAGGTGTGTACCCAAAAATACAGAAAAAAGGTTGCAGTGAAAGCCGAAAACCATTCTGTCGATGCTACATGACCGTGCTGTAGGCCATGTGGTAGGCTGTGTGCTATAACACGAGTGTGTGATCGATGAGGCTAGGCCGTGTATGACAGACGGCCAAGGCCAATTTGGGCCATGTGAGCCACACGGATATGTGGGCCCACACGGCCAGACCACATGGGCATGTGAGCCCACATGGGTAGGCCACATGGGCGTGTGATCCCATGTTTCTGAAAAGTTGCTTGAGGTTGCACGGGTCGCCCAAGTCGACTGTAAACCTACTTTAGGGTCAGTAAGCATTACTTAGACCTCTAATTGTGTGAACTTTCTGTATGACATCTGAACTGAACATGTATGCTGATTGAATGAATGTTCTGTTATTAGCATATTTGCATGTCATTTATGGTATGTTGCATTGCATCGAGGTGGGTTGATGACATTTGGAGGAAGAATCTGAAAGGCTCTTAAGCCTGTTATCTGGCAGCTCAGCTACAAACTTCTGATTATGTGACGCATTTCAATACAGCATGATGTATAGGGATGGGTAGGTTGATTTAATCCCTAAATAGTGTGTAGGGCTGGACGAAAATGGTGTGTAGAGGCTGGTATGTAGGGTTTTGATTTACTATATCTATATTTTATCTAATATGGGCCAAGGCCTTAAATAAATTCTGAGATTGTATTTAAATGGGCTAAGGCCCAAATTGATTCTGTAATGCCTTAGGCCCAGACTGTAAATGACTGTATTCTGATGTATATCTGTATGCATGTTTTCTGTGGGGACTACACACACTGAGTTTGCGAAAACTCATCCCTTTCTGTTTAATCTGTATAGGTAATCCCCAGACTTGACAGATCAGCATAGCGGGAGACTTGACAGTGGCCACCCATAAATTCTAGACTATTATCGTAAATTTTTAGACTTTATTACTTATTTGTGGTTTGATGTAAATTTTGGGACTTTGAACTATGCTGGATTTTTACTTTGGATTTTTAACTGCTTTACGGTTTTAGAACGGCTTAACGGTAAAAAGTCAATTTTGCTAAAACCAAGGTTCCTTTCAAAACGAATAGTTTTCCAAAAGTAAACGTTTCCAAAAGCTTCCACTAAAAAGATTTGATTTAAACATAATGAAGATTATGCGCTTTAATTTGAATTAAAATAAAGCTAATTAACTGGAACGATTTTAACTCGACAAACTCATTTTTGACTTCCATTCCATGTGACATCGCTAGATTCAGCCATAACGTCTAGGTTAGGTTTAGGGTGTTACATTTAGTGGTATCAGAGTCAGGTTGCAAAACTCGAATGTGGATTAGAGTTTTAAAATTTGGTTTTAAGAAACATTCTTTTAAAACGATTTGAAATATTTTTGATCGAATATGTGGTACACTGAGTATCTAGCACCGATCCTGTAAGTGTTCTAAAAACTCTGATAAGTTTTTGAATATATGATTAGTATATTTTGAAATTACTATAGGTAGTATACTGTACTGAACACATTGTGGATAGTGTATACTGAAAATTGTAGTAGGACTACGATTTGCGATAACAAACTTTGAACTTCTGATACTGTTTTACATAAAATGCCTGCTAGAAAATATCGAAACTGTAACTGATTAATAAAATTGTTAATGTAGATAAACTATGAATCTTACGATGAGCACATGAGGTATCTGTAGACGGGGTACTAGAGGCCAAGGTAGAGGCTGTAGAGCGGCTCGAGCTGAGTCCTTGTCATTAGGTAGCATGCCGAATCTGGATATGAGCGAGATGCTAGTTTTACTTGCGATAGAGACTGGGTCTTATGACCACACAGCTGGGGACAACGCACTGTCCCAAGCTATGCTCAAGATATTGGATAGGGTCGCTGGGCCCAACACTAGATCTGGGGGCCTTGGGTCAGTTACAAAACGACTCCGATCCAATGGAGTTGAGTTATTTAGGGGCACCACTGGAGTCACCTCTAACGTGGCCGAGTACTAGCCACGGAAAAAATTATGGATGATCTGGATTTTACACCCGAGAAAAAACTGAGAGGTGTTGTTCCTTGCTTTGCGATGAAGCATACCAATAGTGGCTGACCGTTAAAGAGGGCACTCAGCCGAACGATTGACATGGGATTTCTATAAGTCTGCATTCCAAGGTAAATACATAGGGGCAAGCTACATCGACACTAGGAGATGTGAGTTTCTAAATCTCACGCAAGGGGATCGTTTAGTGGCTGAGTATGAGGTCGAGTTTCTAAGATTGAGTACATGCAAGGTCTGGTGTTGACTGAATATAAGCATTGTGTCCACTTCAAGGATGGACTCAAGGACAGTCTGAGAGTTCTGATAGCTCCATAGAGGGAGCGTGATTTACACGCACTGGTGGAGAAAGCAAAGATAGCCGAAGAGGTAAAACGCACTGAGCGCCACAGAGATAAAGAGAGAGGCAAGAGTAAAAGGGATTCAGAGCCCTCGAGTTCTGCGATGAGGCCTAAGAAAATGGCTGGATCTAATGGGTCAGTTAGAGTTGGGCCCTCTGTTGCACCTATTAGGATCTTTCCTTGTGGGCATTGTGGTAGACGCCATCCGAGCGAATGTTTGAGGACAACTGGGGCATGTTTGAGATGTGGGTCTACTGAGCACCACTTCCGAGAGTGTCCGCTGAGGGCTGATCATATGCAAGCTCTAGGTTCTGGTACTTCACAACTATCGATGGTATTTCAGCAGCCACCTAGGGGCGATGGTCAGGCTAGGGGTGATAACGGCATTGGACGTGGACAGAGGGCACCAGACAGAGCTAATGGTCATACTGAGGTGAGATAGCCTGCTCTTGTTTATGCCGCTCGTCAATGAGAGGATAGAGATGTTCGAAACATCATTACGGGTACGTTTTTAATTTATAATGTACCTTATCTTGCACTGATAGACATAGGCTCTACACACTAATATGTAGTTAGTACTATCTCTAAAACTTTGGGGACTTTAGCTAAGAGTACTAATTGTGAGGTAATTGTATTGAGTCCTTTGGGGCAATCTGTCCGAGTTAGTAGACTGTATAAAGATATCCCGTTAGAGGTTCAAGGGACAGTATTTCTGGCTGATCTGATGGAGCTTCCGTTTGGGGAGTTTGATTTGATTTTAGGGATGGATTGATTGGTCAAGCATCGAGTAAGTCTGGACTATGCGACAAAGAGGGTTGTTTTAAAAACCAAGGAGGACGATGAGGTAGTTATGATTGGGGAACGTCAGGATTTTCTGACTAATGTGATCTCTGTATTGGTAGCAGAGAAGTTGGTTCGGAAAGGATGTGAGGCATATCTGGCTTATGTAAGTGTTTCTAATTTTGGGGATTGATAAACCGTCAATTATACATATTTTTACCCCATGTTCAATGCATTTTATAGATGATTTCTCATTAGAATTGATGAATTCAATGCTCCTAATGCTTTAATTTCATGTTTTGTACTCAGGAGAGCACCAAGAGTCAAAAGGAGCCAAAAACAAGCCAAAAAGGGACAAAACAGACCAAATTGAGAAGATGACAAGACCTAAGCCTTGCCACACGTGCAGCTCACATGCCCGTGTCTTTCGAGGGTGTCGACCAAGGCTTTCACGATTCACACGACCTGGCCATTGACCTACACGGCCGTGTGCAATTTAACGGATCGAACACGGACTGGCAATCACGTCATACGGCAATGTCACATGGGTGTGTCCCTTCTGAGCCCAAGTTAAGTCCAATTTAGAAAAGGCCACTTTGGAGGGTTTCTAGGCATTGCAAAGCCTATAAATACACACTAGAGGAGGAGAAAAAGGGGGGACGGAGAAGAGGGGTAAGGAATTACCCCAAGGAAGCCGATTGATCCATCTCAGAAGCCGGATTCATCATCAAGACTGAAGATCTCTCCTCAATTCCCCTTCAGGAGTTTTGGGTTTTCTTTATGTTTCGTATTCTTTATTCTTCTGAGATGTTTTCTTATTTAGTTATGAACTAAATCCCCTAACTACCTAAGGGGAATGAAACCTAAGACGAATCTTGTTATTATTTTCTGAATCGTATGATAAATATTTAACTTGTTCTTAATTATGTGTTCTTAATTCTTGCTTTGCTATCCTAGGATACTGATTCAAGACACGCTCTTATTCAGAGGAGGAATAGACCCTGCCGAAGAGTACATTTGCCATAATTAAGTGGAGTTGATTGCGCGCCTAGAAATAGGGTGACAAGATTTTGCCGGATTAGGGTGAAACCCAATAAGGGGATCCATAGATCGAGTTAATACAACCCTAGAGTGTTAATTAGAGAAAAGTCTCGGTTATTCAATCTAGGGATTAGACGTTATTAGTCTTGAATAGGGATAATAACATAACTTAGGGATCTCTACGAAACAAGTTGAATGAATAAATCGTCCGATTCAGAGCCAGAATAACAAGTACAGTCTAGGTGGATTTTTCCTTAGGTATTGTCTCAAGTCAATCAATTTTCCCAAAAGCAATTCCCCAATTCTTTTCTCTATGCGTTTTTAGTTTAAATAATTAGTTAATTAAAACAAACCCTTTTATTCTTAGGCTAGATAATAAAAATATAGTCATTACTAGTACTTTTGGTTCCATTGGGTACGATATCCCGGTCTTGCCATTACTATACTATTATTCGATAGGTGCCCTTGCCTTTTCATCGTGATAATAGTTAGTCTAGGTTTGATCTTTATTATAAATATTTATTACTTGTTATGAATCACGCGATCAAGGATTCTTCGGTAAAAGACATCAGAACTATAATAGATTTCCCGATGCCTTTCCTGAGGAGCTACCGGGTCTGCCTCCGAGCCAAGAAGTGGAATTTGGGATCAAACTTATTCCACGCACAGCTCCGGTGTCTATCTCCCCTTACTGAATGGCACCGAAGGAACTTACGGAGCTTAAGGCTCCGATTCAAGAATTATTGGATGGGAGGTTCATCCACCCTAGTGTGTCTCTGTGGGGAGCACCAGTGCTATTTGTAAAGAAGGATAGATCCATGTGGATGTGTATCGACTAGCGTCTGCTGAACAAGCTGACCATTAAGAACAAGCATCCACTTCCGAGTATTGATGATCTGTTTGACCAGTTCCGTGGAGCTTCGATGTTCTCTAAGATTGACCTCCAATCTAGGTACCATCAGTTAAGAGTTAAGGAGGCTGATGTGTATAAGACATCATTTAGGACTCGTTATGGACACTACGAGTTTCTAGTGATGCCTTTTAGGCTGACCAATGCACCGACAACTTTCATGGATTTGATGAATTGTGTGTTCTAGCCTTATCTGGATCAATTTATGGTGGTATTTATCGACGATTTATTGGTTTATTCGAGGAATGAGGATGAGTATGATGAGCACCTTGAAGTCGTTCTTCAGATTTTGAGGGAAAAACAACTCTATGCTAAGTTTAGTAAGTGTGAGTTCTAGTTGCGTAAGGTGACATTTCTGGGTCATGTAGTTTCTGCTGAGGGGATTCGAGTTGATCCTTGTAAGATTGAGGCTGTGTTGGATTGGAAGCAACTTAAGACTGTATCTGAGATTCGCAGTTTTCTGGGACTAGAAGGTTATTATCGGTGATTTGTAGAGGGCTTTTCACTGATTGCAACACCCTTGACTAAGCTGCTACATAAGGGGGTGCCATTTAACTGGACTGATGCGCAACAAGAGAGCTTTGAGAAGCTCAAGACTGTTTCAACTGCGGCCTCTATTTTGATACAGTCGGATTCTGGAAAGGAGTTCACCGTTTATTGTGATGCATCACATGTAGGTTTGGGATGTGTGTTGATGTAGGATGGTAAGGTGGTTGCATATGCGTCTTGCCAACTTAAGACTCATGAGGCAAATTATCCAACACATGACTTGGAGTTGGCTGCTGTGGTATTTGCACTGAAAATCTGGAGGCACTACCTGTACGATGAGAAGTGTATCATCTACACTGATCACAAGAGCCTCAAATGCCTCCTTACTCAGAAGGAGCTAAATCTTAGGCACCATAGATGGATTGAGCTGCTTAAGGACTACGACTGCATCATTGAGTACCATCTCGGCAAGGCTAATGTGGTGGCCGATGCACTGAGCCGTGGAGCTATGATCGATTTAAGGGCGATGTTTGCTCAGCTTAGTTTATGTAATAATGTAGCTTATTAGCTGAGCTTTAGGTTAAGCCTATATGGATTGAGTAGATTAAGGGTAAACAGTTGGAGAATGAGTCTTTGGGTCTTCAATTTTGGCAGATTGAGAGTGGCAGCACTACCGATTTTGGGTTGAACTCTGAGGGTGTGTTGTGTTTTCGAGGCCAGATATATGTGCCGAACGATTCTGATTTGAGGCAATCTATACTAAGAGAGGCGCATAGTAGCCCTTATGCTATACATCTTGGTGTGAATAAGATGTACCAAGATCTTCGAGAGTTGTACTAGTGGCCAGGGTTGAAGCGTGAGGTTATTGACTTCGTTGCTCCCTGTTTGACTTGCCAGTAAGTTAAGTCTAAGTATCAATTACCTTCAGGTTTGTTGCAGCCGGTTAAGATTCCATTGTGGAAATGGGAGCGAGTAACGATGGACTTTGTTAGTGGGTTGCCTCAAACACCCAAGAAGAAGAATTCTGTCTGGGTCATCGTGGATCGATTGACCAAGTCAGACGCACTTTATACCAGTTTGTACTAATTATTCTCTGCAAAAGCTGGTGAAGCTTTATATTTCGGAGATAGTGAGACCGCATGGGGTACCGATTTCTATTATCTCTGATAGTGATCCTTGTTTCACATCACGATTTTAAGGAAAGTTCCATGAGGCTTTGGGTTCGAGATTGGACTTCAGTATTATGTTCCATCCTCAGACCGATGGTCAATCTGAGAGGGTGATTCAGATACTGGAGGATATGTTGAGGAGCTGCGTGATTGACTTTCGAGGCAGTTGGGAGGACTATTTGCCATTAGCCGAGTTCGCTTATAATAACAGCTTCCAGTCTAGCATCCAGATGGCACCTTACGAGGCATTATATGGTCGTAAGTGTTGCACTCCTTTATGTTGGATTGAGTTGGGCGAGTGACGTGTTCTGGGTCCAGAGTTGGTTTTTGAGACTAAAGATAAGGTTCGACTAATTAAGGATCGACTGAAGGAAGCTTTTGACAGACAGAAGTCTTATGCTGATATGAAGAGACGTGAGATTGAGTATTCTATGGGGGATTTCGTGTTTCCGAAGGTCTCACTATGAAAGAAGGTTATGAGGTTTGGTTGCAAGGGCAAGTTCAGTCCTCGGTTTATTGGGCCTTACTGGATTCTGAAACGAGTGAGACCGATCGCTTATCAGTTGGAGGTAGAGCTAGACCACATTCATGATGTGTTCCATGTCTCGATGTTGAGGCGCTACCACTCTGATCCCACGCATATTGTTCCTGTTGAGGAAATTGAGGTTCAGCCAGATCTGACTTTCGAGAAGAAGCCAATTCAGATTATGGATCGCGGTGTTAAGGTTCTGAGAAGGAAATCCATTCCTTTAGTGAAGGTGCTGTGGCAAAATCATAGCACTGAGTGGGTTACGTGGAAGTCTGAGGATGTGATGCGTCAGCACTACCCTCATCTATTCTGATCAAGTAAATTTCTAGCCCGAAAATTTCTCTTGGGGGTAGAGTTGTAACGTCCCAAAATTTTAATTTTTTTTTTGGGAATTTGTGACACAAGTGTGTATCTGCTTCAGTGTTTAAGTGTTCTGGGTGTGTGTGGGAGGTCCCAAGTTCAAGCTTTGCCTTGGGAATTTTTTGGCATTTGCGTAGTAGGTTTTATTTAAATATTTGTAAGATTATATTAGAATGGGCCTGCTGGTCTGGTGGTTAAGGGGAGTGTTAGGTTGCTGAGGGTCAGGAGTTCAAATCTCTGCGTCGGTAATTTTTTTGTTCGGCTCTGAGCAAAAGAGTTTCAGTTGTGATAGAGTTCTGGGTAGTGGGGAGTTAGGTTGAGTGAATTAAGGGGAGTTGAGATAGAGGGTTATCAAAATCTTTCATTTGATTTCTTTTTGCAAAAATTCTGTTCTCCCTTTTCCCTCTCTACCAAAATTTTCACTTCTCCCTCTCTTTTTTTTTTCATTTATGTTACCAAGGGAAAAACCTCCTTTTTGGGCAGCACTTAATCGTGCTTGATCGATAAGTGGTATTTTTCCATAGCTTTATTGTTTTTTTGATTGAGCAATTAACATAAGGTTAGTTTTTACTCATGTTTAGGTGCTACTTGAAGGTTTTAAATGGGTTTTCCAGTGTGTGGTGACTGATGGTTATCGTAGTCATCTTGGTAAGATTTTGAAACATTGATTGGCTTAGTTCTCAGGTTTTACGTTTGGGGTTTTTGGTAAGAATGGTTTCCATAATTGAAATTGATTGGGTTTTTGGGTGTTGGTTTATCGTTTGTTAAGTTCTGGAGGACTCGTGGTTGCAGTAGCTTCGAAACGAGACTTGGTGTGTACCTGTAAACATAGAAAATGAGGTTTCAACGAAAGATAAAAACCATTTTGTCAACGCCACATGGCCGTGTGGTAAGCCATGTGGTATGACACGAGCGTGTGATCGATGAGGCCAGACCGTGCACATTAAACATTACCGTGTGATGGCTAGGTAAGCCGTGTGCGACACACGGCCAAGACCAATTTGGGACGTGTGGGCCACATGGTCGTGTGGGCCCCCACGGGTAAACCACAGGGGTGTATGGGATTCTGGGCCAGGCCATGTGATCCACATAGACAAGGCCAATTTAGGTCGTGTAGGCCACACAGGCGTGTGGGCACACACAGGCAGGCCACATGGGCGTATGAGCCCATGTTTTTGAAAAGTTGCTTAAGGTTGAACGGGTTGCCCAAGTCGACTGTGAACCTACTATAGGGTCGGTAAGAATTACTTAGACCCCTAATTGTGTGAACTATCTATATGACATCTGAACTGAACATGTATGCTGACTGAATGTATGTTCCGTTATTAGCATATTTGCATGTCATTTATGGTATGTTGCATTGCATCGGGGTGGGTTGATGACATTTGGAGGAAGTATCTAAAAGGCTCTTGAGCCTTTTATCTGGCAGCTCAGCTACAAACTTCTGATTATGTGCCACATTTCGATACAGCATGGTGTGTAGGGATGGGTGGGTTGATTTAATCCCTACATAGTGTGTAGGGCTGGACGGAGATGGTGTGTAGAGACTGGTGGGTAGGATTCTGATTTACTGTATCTATATTCTATATCTAATATGGGCCAAGGCCCTAAAAAAATTTTGAGATTGTATCTAAATGGGCTAAGTCCCAAATTGATTCTGTAATGGGCTCAGGCCCGGACTGTAAATGACTGTATTCTGATGTATATCTGTATGAATGTTTTCTATGGGGATTACACACACTGAGTTTGCGAAAACTCACCCCTTTCTATTTAATCTGTACAAGTAATCCCCAGACTTGACGGATCAGCGTAGCGGAGGACTAGACTGTGGCCACCCATAAATTCTAAACTATTCTCGTAAATTTTCAGATTTTATTACTTATTTAGGGTTTGATGTAAATTTTGAGACTTTGGACTATTCTAGATTTTTACTTTGGATTTTTAACTTGTTTACAGTTTCAGAACGGCTTAATGTTAAAAGCTTGATTTCGCTAAAACCAAGGTTCCTTTCAATACGAACAGTTTTCCAAAAATAAACGTTTCCAAAAGCTTCCACTAAAAAGATTTGATTTAGACATAACGAAGATTATGCGCTTTACTTCGAATTAAAATAAGCTAATTAACTGGAATGATTTTAACTCGACAAACTCATTTTTGACTTCCATTCCATGTGAAATTTCCAGATTCGACCATAACGTCTAGGCCGGGTTTGGGGTGTTACAAGCTCATGGAAACTATAAATGAATTGCATAATAAATCAAATAAACAGAAATGAATAGAAATGATAAAGTTAGAGAAATGTGTTACTTTTTGTAAAATGAATGTGGTTTTCTCACTAAGTATGGAAATGACTTGTCATGATTTTAATAGAATTGTAATTGGGTTGAGAAAATTATTTAATTGAAAAATTAATTTATTTAATTTTATTGAGAAAATAATATTTAATTTGAGAAATAGAAAAAAACATAAAATGGATTGGAATAAATTATAAATTGTTGGGTTAAATTCTAGGAAGTACATATAATTAGTCCCAGTACAGGAGTGACCCAAATCCTCTTATATGAAATACATAGGACGATAAAGCCTAGTACTCTCATCTAGGGTTGCCGCCCCTCTACCTAAATAATAGGGAGTTGGAGATTTTTTTCTATCAAAATAACATTACTTGTATTCTACCACTTCAACCAAGATTCTACCAACTCTACCTATAAATAGATGACACTAGTAGGCTTCAAATCACACCAATTGAAAGAAAAAAACAATTGTTCCTTTGAAGTTCTATTCCAGCATAAAATAGCAAAAATTTATTTTAAGAATAAATTTTATTTTCTGGTTGCAATTCTACGGTTTCTATTTAGAGAGATCTACTTTCCTATTGAATGTAAAGAAAAAATGTATGTTTCTATGTTTGATTTGATTTTTTCAAGCCCACACTTGAAGCAGTTCATTGTACGAGAATAGTGGAGAAGGTTGTTTGGTTGAAAGCTAGAAATAATATGGATCTGCCTATCCGAAAACACAAGTACGAATTCAGTCTAGGGTTTATTGCTATAAATATCACAAATCAAGTCGATTTTCAAAATTTTTATTTTCTCCTGTGCAAGAAAACCAATTTCGAACTGGATTTTTTTCCAAGAATATCATTTGTAAACCCGTAATTGATTTCGTATTTAACCCTAATGGCATGCTGTACGTATCCTAATCTTTTACTAAGTTAAAACAGGCATCATTATCGTAATCGTATCATTTTGAATCATGTATCAATATACACATGTCAAACATATCCTATAAACATTTTAACATTCATATTTATACCTTGTACCCTTTCGTAATAGTCAACATTTTCATGTTTTACAATTCAATTCATTATAAGCTGAGAATGCCAATTTCACCAATCTCACTTTAATATAAATTCACAATTGAAACAAACACAATTCAAAAAATAATTTAGTAAGTATGAAGTTACATGGCAAACAACAAACAACCAAGTCTTTAAGGACTAATCAATAATTTTTGCTTTTCTTTGATTATCTTCGAGTTGATTCAATTCTTGATCTATACGATTATTTAATTTAACTTATTAATACCAGACATTTTAAAACATTCCATGATATGCGTGAACAGTTTAATTCCATTTTTTGAGCCCCAAAACCTTTACATTTTATTCAATTTAGTCCCTAAAATGGAAATAACAATATCTTTCAACTTTGAACTTCAATTTTGCATCCGATCTCAATCACATCCTTCTAGTATCCTCTATTATCTATTATTACTTAAATTTCACAACAATTTCACAACAATTATACAATTTAAATACTTTGGTTGTAACACCCTTTACCTGTAATTGACGTCGGGACAGGGTTCGAGGCGTTACCGGACTTAAACATTCACAAACATACAAAACCAGGTTACAAAATTTCATTCCAAATTAAAACCGATCAAACAAGATCATATTATCCTTATTATGGACCTACGAGGTCCAAAACGAACATTAAAAGTAATCCGAAACTAAACTGAGAACTTAAGAAAAAAATTTCTAGGTTTAAGCCTCACATGCCCATGTGGAGGTAGTGCACATGCCCGTGTCCCATACCCGTGTGGAATTTCTAGAATTTATTTTTCATTTCGAACCTACAGTGGTTTTCACATTGCCGAGCACATGCCCGTGTCCCTGGCCCTATCCCTCACACGGCCTAGACACACCCGTGTCATCGCCCGTGTCCAAAAACTTGGACATTCTGTTTATGATGTCAACATTCACTTTGGGGCACACGACCAAGGTCGTGTCCTCCACATGGCCGAGACACATGGTCGTGTCTCTGCCCGTGTGTTTACTACCATGCATACTGACTTAGAAATTTTAGGTGCAGGGGACACACGGCCATTCAACACGCCCATGGGGCAGGCCGTGTGTCACACACGGTCTAGACACATGCTCGTGTGTCTACCCGTGTGGACCACTTAAAGGCTATTTTCCAACCTAATTTTCACCCACAATCAGTCAAACATACTATATAACATGCAACATGACATATTCAAGCATTCAAATATTCCCCACCATGGCACTCTCACATCTTCATAATGTCAATTTCACATTCACTTGTTATACCATTTAAAGGCATTCCACACCAATTTCATGCATTATTAAACTTGTTACCATAACTTCAATTTGAGCATTCATGCATATAGTCATTTTGAGCCATTAGGTCATCCCTTTTCATTTAGCACCCAATTCATACTTTAACATACATTCATCGATCAACAACATATCACATTATTATCCTGCACTCACCAAGCAATAACATATCCTACCCTCAAAACATTAGGGCATGCATGCATGCATGGGTAATTAGATTACAACCCCAAATGATCAAATATGAGCCATATCACATGGCCAATACAAAATGAATCATCATTATCACAGGCCTTCACAATTTGGCCAAATAGCATGACACATATCACAAAATGACCAAGTTTCCTATACATGCCATACTCAAAATAATAATTTCACTATACCCAATAGTCTTTGATAGTGTGATTGAATACTCCGATATCTTCCGATCCCTAAGCTAGCTTGGTGGAACTATAATGGATGAAAAGAGAGGGGAGTAAGCATTAAAGCTTAGTAAGTCCACATACAAATAATATGAAATGGTAGTAAGGAATCAATATGCAGAAACAAGCAACATATACATAAAGATTATTCATCATTCAAACCTTTCTACTTACTCATCATACGCACATATGTACTTACTTGTCATAAATCGATCTTTATTAAGGCATTACTCATAGGTTTAGCACACATACCTGTACTCATCGTAAAGTATCCATTACCATATCTTTTTCATATGTCCTTCTCGGGACTCTCATTACATTCATTACATTACCCGTTGAACTCTAGGAAACTATTGGATACGCGGAAACCTTGCACATAAGTGCCACATATACAAACATAGCCAAAGCTACCACATAACATGTAACACATCCATAATGAACTCGGACCTCTAACGAGCTCGGATGTTAGATGAATCACATCCATTATGAACTCGGACCTCTCAACGAGCTCGGATGCCACATATCTCACGAGCTTGGACCACTCAACGAGTTTCGACGTCTTAGTTCCTAGTGACATGCCACTTTTATCCTAAACTATTCCTAAGGTGCAAATGAGATTTTTCCTCACTTGCATATAGTATCTCCATCATACTTGCTCGTAATGTCGTGATAACGACCATAATAACATTTATGCTTTCATAACAATCAGCAAGCATACAACTCATAATTACAATAAAACATTTATTATAATATATTAAAGCATTAAAACATACTACAACACCACATTATTTGCTTATGTGCTTACCTCGGTACAAAATGATAGTAATCGAGCCTAATCGTCGTGTACTTTATTCTTTCCTCGATCAAGTCCTAGTTTACGTTTTTCTTGATCTATAATACCAAATTTAACTTATTTATTATTCACATTGTTCAAATGGGTCCATAAATCATACTTTTAAAATTTTACATTTTGATCCCTAAACTTTTACGTATTTACACTTTGGTCCTGAGACTTGTAAAATGAAATGCATGCATTTTCTTGGTTACCCAAGCCTAGCCGAGCCTTTACTAAGCTTATATCAGCCCATAATTCCTCTTATTTCACATTATTACTATTCTCTTTTACACTTTTACAAACAAGTCCCTTGTTTAGGTGTTTTCACTAAACATCACCTAGTAAAAGATGTTTATCATGCATCAAACATTCATATTCCTTCATTAATCATCAAAATAAATGCATGTTACACATGGGTAAAATTTTATACATGAACCATAGCTTAAAATATAGCTAGAAATGGGTAGATCATGCTTCAAAGACTTCAAAAATACAAAGAACATTAAAAACGGGGCTAGGAAGCACTTACAATCAAGCTTGGAAATTGAACAAAACCCTAGCTATGGCTATTGAGAAATTCGGCCAACACTTGAAGAGGATGGACACATTTTTGCTTTGATTTTCCCTTTTTACTTTTTTAATTACCAAATGACCAAAATGCCCTTAGGGTTTCTCTTTTACATTTTTCCTATGAATGCCCATTTGTGTCCAAAATTTTAGAAATTGGTCAAATTGCTAATTAGAACCCTCTAATTCATAATCTAAAGCAATTTCATGCTTAAAGCTTCTAGAATGCAAGTTTTGCACTTTATCCAATTTAGTCCCTAAAATGCAATTAGACATTTTATGCATAGAAATTCTTCATGAAACTTTCACACAAGCATGCATTCATGATATAAACCTCATGAGAATCATACAATAATTATTTCTATCTTTGGATTTATGGTCTCGAAACCATTATTCCGACTAGGCCTTAATTCTGGATGTTACAACTTTCCTCTCCTTTAGCGATTTTCGTCCCCGAAAATCTTACGGTGAAAAGGTTTGGATATTGTTTCCTCATGGCCTCCTCCGGTTCCCATGTAGCATCTTCAACCCCATGTCTTTGCCATAAAACTTTCACAAGAGCAACACTTTTTTTTCTCAATTGCTTGACTTCTCGAGCCTAGATCTTAACAGGTTCCTCACCATAAGTCATATCCGGTCTGATTTCAACTTCAATCGATACAATCACATGTGAAGGGTCAGATATATAGAGGTGCAACATGGACACATGAAACACATCATGAATCTTTTCTAATTCAGTCGGCAAAACCAATCGATAAGCAACAGGCCCTATCCTTTTGGTAACCTCATACGGTCCTATAAAACGAGGACTCTACTTTCCTTTTCTATCGAATCTCAAAACCTTCTTCCATGGGGATACTTTCAAGAATACCTTATCACCAACTTGCTACTCAATTTCTTTCATTTTCAAATCCGCATACGATATTTTTCTATCCGACGCCGCTTTCAAACAATCACGAATTACTTTCACCTTTTCCTCAATTTCCTTAATCAAATCTATCTCATGAATCTTATTCTCCTTGAGCTCAGTCCAATACAATGGTATACGAAACTTACATCCATACAATGCTTCATAAGGTGCCATATTTAAACTTGTCTGATAGCTATTGTTATAGGCAAATTCAACCAAAGGTAGGTACTTTTTCCAAATGCCTTGAAATTCAAGAATACAACATCTAAGCATATCCTTAAGTGTTCGAATTACTCTTTTGGCTCTGAATTACTCTCTCGAATTGTCCATCAGTCTGTGGATGAAAAGTAGTACTAAAGTTCAGCTTCGTACCCAAAGCTTCTTGTAACTTATTACAAAATCGTGAAGTGAACCTCGGATCCCTTCTAAAATAATCGATAAAGGTACTCCATAAAGTCTCACAATCTCAAAAATATACAGTTCGGGTAACTTATCAAGTGAATAATCAATGCGTACTTGGTATAAAATGAGCTGACTTAGTTAATTTGTGAACCACTACCCATATGACATCTTTCTTTCTTGGTGTCAACAGCAAGCCTGTCACAAAGTCCATGGTAATTCTGTCCCATTTCCATTCAGGAATAGGCTGAAGTAAACCTGAAGGTACCTGTTGTTTGGCCTTTACTTTCTGGCAAATTAAGCATCTCGATACAAATTTGGATATATCTCTTTTCATGCCATTCCATTAATACATTTTTAAATCATTTTACATTTTTGTGCTACTCGGGTGAACTGACATACCTCTATTATGAGCCTCATACAAAATATTCTGAATCAACTCAGCATTCTTTGAAACACGAATCCTTCCACGGAACCTCAGACAACCATCAGTATCTCTCTATAAATCTAATTTACTGCTCGACTCACATGAGCTTTCTTAGCTTGTAACTCCTTATCAGGTTCTTGAGCATCACAAATCTGTTGAAGAAAAGTCGGTCTAGCTTTTAACTCTGCTAGAATTGTACCATCATGAGGTAAGGTTAACTGTGCATTAATAGCTCTCAATGCAAATAAAGACTTTCTGCTCAAGGCGTCAGCAACCACATTTGTCTTACTGGGTTGATAATCAATCATAAGTTCATAATCTTTTAACAATTCAAGCCATCTTCGTTGCCCGAAGTTCAAGTCATTTTGAGTCATAAGATATTTAAGACTTTTATGGTCTGAATAGACATGGCATTTCTCCCCGAATAGGTAATGCCGCCAAATATTTAAAGCAAATACAATAGTGGCTAATTCTAAATCATGCGTAGGATAGTTCTTCTCATGAGGCTTCAGTTTCCTCGAAGCATAAGCTACTACCTTACTTTCTTGCATAAGGACACAACCTAATCCATTCAAGGATGCATCACTATAAATCACAAATTCTTTCCCTGATTCCGATTGTACTAACACTGGTGCCTCTGTTAACAACACTTTCAGTTTCATAAAACTCTGTTGGCACTTCTCTGTCCATTCGAACTTACATCCTTTTGCAACAACCTCCTCATTGGGGTGGCTATCATCGAAAATCTTTTCACAAACTGTCTGTAATAACCGACTAAACCCAAAAAGCTCATAACTTCAGTTACATTCTTTGGTGGTTTCCATTTGACAATAGTAGAAATCTTACTGGGATTAACTCGTATACTATCTCCTGAAACAATGTGGCTTAAGAACCCAACCTCTCGAAGCCAAAACTCGCTTTTACTAAACTTGGCATATAACTGTTTATCTCTCAGAGTCTGCAAAATAGTTCTCAAGTGTTTGGCATGCTCTGCCTCATCTCTAGAATAAATAAGAATATCATCGATAAACACCACAACAAACTTATCTAAAAATGGCCAAAAAATTTAGTTCATCAAATCCATAAACACGGCAGGAGCATTCGTTAATTCGAATGGCATAACAAGAAACTCGTAGTAACCGTACCTCATTCTCAAGGCAGTCTTAGGCACATCAGACTCTTTCACTCATAACTGGTAGTATTCGGACCTCAAGTCTATTTTAGAGAACCACGTCGCTCCCTTCAGTTGAACAAACAAGTCATCAATTCTTGGAAGAGGATACTTATTTTTGACTGTTACCTTATTGAGCTGCCGGTAGTCAATGCATAATCTCATAGAGCCGTCCTTCTTTTTTACGAATAGTACGGGAGCACCCAATGGTGAAAAGCTTGGTCTCGCAAAACCCTTATCAGTCAACTCTTGCAACTGTGATTTCAATTCTTTCAGTTCAGAAGGGGGCATCCTATATAGGGCAATAAAGATGAGTGCCATCCCTGGCAGTAGCTCAATACTGAATTCAACTTCTCTAACTAGACGTAAACCTGGTAATTCCTCCAGAAATACGTCCGCATACTCGTACACAACTGGCACTGATTTGATTTTCAATTCAGATTCTTTTGTATTCAATATATATGCCAAATAAGCTTCATACCCTTTTCTCATATATCTCTGAGCAACCATCGAAGATATCATCATTGGTGACTTATCCGCATCATCTAATTCAACCTGAAAAATTTCACCATTTTCACATTTCAGTTCCATAACTTTCTGTCTACAATTCACTATAGCCTCATGTAGTGTCAACCAATCCATACCCAGTATGGCATCAAATTCGTCAAACGAAAACAACGTCAAGTCGGCTGGAAAACAATGATCTTTAACCATCAATAGACATTTCTTTCATACTTTATCAACTATCACATGCTTTCCTAACAGGTTAGACAACTTAATTAGAAATTCTGTAGACTTGATAGGTATATTCATACTAGATGCCAATTTCATACACACATACGAATGAGTGGAGCCAGGGTCTATCAAAGGAATAACATTAGTATCATAGAGAGAAAATTTACCAGTGATCACATTAGGAGAAGTTACGTCTTCACGTGCACGTATGGCACAGGCTCTAGCCAGAGCCCTAGCTTCAGATCGCACTGCTGTGTCTCGCATTACATTCTTACTATTGGACCCATTCCCGATATTTCTCAAGGGTCTTCCCTTAAAAGCTGTGCCACTCGGTCTTGGACTCTGAAATCTTTCTTTTTCCATCATCTTGGGACAATCCTTAATAAAGTGGTCTAGAGAACCACATTTAAAACAATATCCTCCACTCACTCTACAGTAGCCAAAATGACCTCTACCACATTATGGGCATTCAACTTGGAAGGTTTAGCGTTACCCACGCTTGCTTGAGATCTAAAACCCGAATTATTCTTTCTACGATTCCCGTATGAATGTCCAGCTGACACATGTGAATGAGAATACATCTCTCTAGATTTCTTAGACTGAGATGACAATGACTTACTCATGTACCTCTTTCTTGTATCTCTTGCATCAGACTTGGCCTTCTTCCTCTCTTTAACCAAGTCTTCGGCTTTACAAGCCTGTTCAACAAGTACCACAAATTCTTTCAACTCGAGAATGCCCACTAATGTCTTAATATCCTCATTGAGCCCATCTTCAAATCTTCTACACATCTTAGCTTCGGAGGGTACACACTCCCGAGCATATTTGCTAAGTCTAACAAATTCTCTCTCATATTCATTGACTATCATACGATCTTGTTTCAATTCCAGGGATTCCTGACGCTTCTGTTCGATGAATCTTTCACTAATGTATTTCTTTCAAAATTCCTCTTGAAAGAATTCCCAAGTAACCCTCTCTGGTGGTACTACAGATATCAGTGTTCTCCACCAGTGATACGCAGCATCTCTCAACAGGGATATGGCACATTTTAAACACTCATCGGGTGTACATGATAATTCATCAAATACCCGTATCGAGTTTTCTAACTAGAACTCTGCTATTTTAGGGACATCATTTGCATTTGCCCTAAATTCTTCGGCACCTTATTTCTGAATTCTATCAATAGGTGTTCTAGCAAATCTCATGAAATCCATATGTTGAGGCATCACAGGTGCAGGTTGAGGATTTAGGGGAGGTGGGGGTGGCGTTCAGGTTCATTCGAACGAACTCCGTATGCCATACATTCATCATGTGGAGGAAGGCCTCTCTGCGTCATTCTCCTCTACTGACAGTTTCGGGCCTACTTTCAGATGGCACTGCTCCTTCCACTAGAGCAGGCGCATTACTTTCTATGTCATCCACCACTGCTCTGTTGGAATCCATTTTCTATATGAAAACACATTTTAATGTTATCAAGAGTCGTCACACTATCATTATTTATATGTATATATACATATGGCATGTATAGCTAGACTCAAATACGTTAGGTTAGTCTGAGAATTCACTAAACCATAGCTCTGAAACCACTAAATGTAACACCCCTTACATGTACCCAACACCGGGACAAGGTTCGAGGCGTTATAGAACTTAAACATTCACAAACATACAAAATCGGGTCACAAAATTTCATTCCAAACTAAAACCGATCAAACAAGATCATATTACCCTTATTATGGACTTACGAGGTCCAGAACATACATTAAAAGCAATCCGGAACTAAACTGAGAACTTAAGAAAAATTCTAAGAAAATTTCTAAGTTTAAGCCTCACACGCCCCTGTGGAGATAATGCACACGCCCGTGTGCTTTGGGACAGGCCTGTGTCCCAAACCTGTATAGAATTTCTAGAATTTATTTTTCATTTTGAACCTACAGGGGTTTTCACACGGCTGAGCACACGCTCGTATCCTTAGCTCGTGTCCTTCACACGACCTAGACACGCCCGTGTCCAAAAACTTGGACAATCTATTTATAACATCAACATTCACTTAAGGGCACACGACCAAGGCACACGCTCGTGCGATAGGCCGTGTCCTCCACATGGCTAAGACACATAGCCGTGTCTCTGCCCGTGTGTTTACTACCATGCATACTGACTTAGAAATTTTAGGTGCAGGGGACACACGGCCATTCAACACGCTCATGAAGCAGGCCGTGTGTCACACACGGTTTAGACGCACGCCCATGTATCTACCCATGTGGACCACTTAAAGGCTATTTTCCAAGCCAATAGTCACCCACAATCAGTCATACGCACTCAAATATTCCCACCATGGCACTCTCACATCTTCATAATGTGATTCTATTTCATATTCATTTGTTGTACCATTTAAAGACATTCCACAACAATTTCATGCATTATTAAACTTGTTACCATAATTTCAAATTGAGCATTCATGCATATAGTCATTTTGAACCATTAGGTCATCCCTTATCCTTTATCACCCAATTCATACTTTAACATACATTCATTGATCAACAACATATCATATCATTATCCTGCATTCACCAAGCAATAAAATATCCTGGCATCAAAACACTAGGGCATGCATGCATGGGTAATTAGATTACAACCCCAAATGATCAAATATGAGCCATATCACATGGCCATTATAAAATGAATCATCATTATCATAGGCCTTCACAATTTGGCCAAATAGCATGACACATATCACAAAATGACCAAGTGTCCTATACATGCCATACTCAAAATAATAAATTCACTATACCCAATAATCTTTTGATAGTGTGATTGAATACGCTGACAGCTTTCGATCCCTGAGCTAGCTTGGCGAAACTACAAAGGATGAAAAGAGAGGGGAGTACGCATTAAAGCTTAGTAAGTCCACATACAAATAATATGAAATGGTAGTAAGGAATCAACATGCAGAAACATAGCAACATATACATAAAGATTATTCATCATTCAAACCTTTCTACTCACTCATCATATGCACATATGTACTTACTCGTCGTAAATCGATCTTTATTAAGGCATTACTCATAGGTTTAGCATACATACTTGTACTCATCGTAAAGTATCCATAACCATACCTCTTTAGATTCATTACATTACTCGTTGAAATCTCAGAATACTATTGGATTGGAGACCTTGCACATAAGTGCCACAAATACAAACATAGCCAATGCTACCACATAACATGTAACACATCCATAATGAACTCAGACCTCTCAACGAGCTCAGATGTTACGTGAATCGCATCCATTATGAACTCGGACCTGTCAACGAGCTCAGATGCTCGCATCCATAATGAACTCAAGCCTCTTAACGAGGTCGGATGCCACATATCTCATGAACCTAGTGATAAACGCCAAATTATACATATTTTTACCCCAAATACTTAGCATATTTATGGATGTTTATTACTAGATTTGTGGATTTTGGTGCTCTTAATCCGGTTATTTCATGTTTTGTACTCAGGAGATCACGAAGAGTCCAAAGGAGCCAAAAACGATCCAAAAAGGGAAAAAACGGACCAAATCGAGAAGATGACACGGCCTAAGCCTTGCCACAAGGGCTGCTCACACGCTTGTGTCTTTCAAGGGTGTCGACCAAGGCTTTCACGATTCACATGGCCTGGCCATTGACCGACACAACCGTGTGCAATTTACAAACATGGTCTGGTAAACACGTCACACGGCCGTGGTACACGGGCGTGTCCCTTTTTCAAAGAGTTGTATTTTACACGAAAAAGGATACTTAGGGAAGAAGAAAGGCAGTCCAAAGCCTATATAAACACCCTAAGTATGACTTAGAAAAGGGCCTCTCCTCCAGAACGTTTCTGGAGTACAGAACCACACGCTGGGAATTACTTGAAGGAAGCCAAACGATCCATCCCAAAAGCCGGAGCTACTCCAAGACTGAAGATCTCTCTCAGAATTCCTTCAGGGGTTTTAGAGTTTTCTTTATGTTTTTTTATTTTCATACTTTTGAGATGTACTCTTATTTTATTATGAACTAAACCCCTTAGATACCTAAGAGGGTTGAAACCTATGATGGATCTTGTTATTATTATCTGAACTGTATGATAAATACTTGTTTTTTTCTTAATTATGTGTTCTTAATGCTTGAGTTAATATTTCGAGTATTAATTCATGATTTGATGTGCTTATGCAGAGGAGCAAAAGTCCCTGTCTAAGAGTAGATTTGGCATAATTAAGCGGAGTTGATCGAACGCCTAGAAATAGGGTTACGAGATTTTATCGGATTAGGGTAAAACCTAATATGGGAGTTTATAGATCGATTTACTGCTTCCCTAGGGGTTTTAATTAAGAAAGAAATTTCAATTAATTAAACTGAGGGTTAGACGTTATTAGTCTTGAAAAAGATAATAATATAGGTTAGGGAGTCTCATGGATCAAGTCAAGTGAATAAATCGTCTGGTTAAGAGTCAGATAACAAGTGAAATCTAGGTGGACTCCTCCTTGGGTGTCGTTTTTATCAATTACTTTTCTTCAAGTCTTTTTCCAAATTTTCTATTTGCTTTAGTTTAGTTAGATAATAAAAAGATAGTTATCACTAGTACTTTTGGTTCCCTTGGGTACGATGTAATATCCCGAATTAGGGCCTAATCGGAATAGTGGTTTCGTGACCACAAATCTGAGATAGAAATAATTATTTTATAATTGTTTTGATGATTATGATATGATTGCATGATTGTGTGAAAATTTTGTGATGAAATTCTATGCCTAAAGTGCTTAAATTAAAAGTAGGGACTAAATCGAATAAGTTGTAAAACTTGCATTCTAGAAGTTTTTAGTATGAAATTGTTTTGGAATATTAATGAGGTCTTAAATAGAAATTTGACCAATTTTAAGTTCATGGACAAAATTAGGACATGGAAGGAATTTTTGGAAAGTTTAGTAGTAAGGGTATTTTGGTCATTTAGTTATTAAAATGAATTAAAAACAAAATTAAAAGCCAATTTTTGTCCATCTTCTTCATTAGGCCGAAATTTCAAGGGTTCTCCATAGCTAGGGTTTGTTTCAAGCTTCCAAGCTCTATAGTAAGAGATTCCAAGCCCCGTTTTTAATGTTCTTTACATTTTTGGAATCCTGGTAGCTCGATTAAGCTTATGTTAGCAATAATTCAACCTAGGGTTTATATTTGGAAAAATACCCATAGGTGAAATTTGTGTATTTTTATGTTTTATGATAGAATATGGGGTTTTAAATTATGTTAGACAACTTGTACTACTCGATTTTAAGCAAAAACGAGTAAAAGGGCTTAATCAGTAAAAATACCTAATAGTCACAAGTACATGTTAGAGTGAGAATTTGATGTTGCCATAGAAGAGAAAAGTGATCAGCATGTTGTAAAACATAAGAATAAGGAATAAAGTTTAATCCCGAGCCTAGGGGCAAAAATGTAAATATGAAAAAGTTTAGGGGCAAAATTGTAATTTTGCCAAAATTTGAGTTAAGGATTAATTTGATAATGTGAGTATTAAATGAGCTAAATGTGTTATTTTAGATCAAGAAAGACGTGGAATCGACCTCAATCGAGGAAAAGAAAAGATTGTGGACTAAATTGCAAAATCTTTGTATTTTGGTACCAAGGTAAGTTCATGTGTAAATAATGTAGCATAATTGTTATTTTTAAGTTATTGATATTAATTATGTGTTATGCTGAATTTCATTATGAAATGTATGCTTTGTGGTTAATTTCAAATAATATGTAAATTATGTGAGCTACTTGTTAAATATAATTGTTACCGAGTATTGATTTCGGCATTCTACAGAAGACGGCAAGGATAAGTGTTCGAGAAAAATCCCGTTTGAGCCTTAGGAATAGATTAGGATACAAGTGACATGTCACTAGGATGGTTGAGCATCCGAACTCATTGAGGTGAGTTCGAGTTCACTTATGGATGCGAATGTCCGAACTCGTTGAGTTGAGTCCGAGTTCGTGAGATGTAACTAGGCATCCGAACTCGTTGAGTTGAGTCCGAGTTCGCTTATGGGCGGGTTACATGATTGCTTGATTGAATATGTGGCACTTATATGCAAATTATCCATGTATCCGAATTATATTCCGATGTGTTCAACGGGTAAAGTTTTACTCAAATGGAGGAATACTCGAGATGACAAGAGACGTATTGGTAAGTGATGAGAAATGGATATTTTGGACAGGTATGTATTTAACCCTCGGGTTGAGTGTTGATTACAACCACGATAAGGTAATAAGATGATGAAAAATGATTAAAAAATGTGATAAGTGTGTTGATGATATATGCTAATGTTGATTAGTTTGATTGTTTGTTATGTTATTTAGTATTTACATATGAACTTACTAAGCATTTATGCTTACTCCCTCCTTCTTACTCATTGTAGTTTTGGACAAGCCAGTTCAGGAGTCGGGATAGGTCGAAGGCTCAGTCACACTATCCGGAAGATTTTTGGTAAATGGCTTGTAAATTTAAGTATGGCATGTATAGCAATATACTTATTTTGTGTAAATGATCTTATGATATGGTGACAGAATGGTTGAGAAAATATTTGATAATGATAAATTATGAAAATGGTAAGTTTAGATTATGTTTGATGTTAAGGAAAATTATTAAGATACTTAGTGCATAAAAACTCATAAGAGGGATGAAATTTGCCATAAACAGAATACTGCAGCAACACTGATGCGAGTTTGAAAATTTACTAAAAATCATATAAATTGAATTTGGTGATGGATTACATATCAAATTGAATATTATTATGTCTAGTTTCACATGAAACAAATGAAACAGGTAAAGGAATTATATGTTAGAAGATATTTGAATTTTAGTGAAATAGGGTCATAGTAGTTTCTGAATCCCCTGTTCCTACTTTAGAAATTCACCATAAATTTTAAAGATATAATTAGGTGGTGTATTTTATATCCTCAGAATCCTTATTGAGTCTAGTTTTAGGAGAAACAAACGTCATAGTCATATGAATTTTTTACAGAGAGAAATGTCGTTCGTAGTAAACAGAGGTCAGACCAGTCAAGTCCTGAAATAGGGGTAACTTTAACTAATAAACTGTACTAATTGGCCCAACCAAAAATTTTATAAAAAAATTAATAGATATTTATATGAGTCTAGATTTAGGGAAAATTTACGTATCTTGATTTTGAGTTTCGTAACTCGAGATATGATTTTTCTTCTGACTGTGACGCAAGTAGCTTAAAAGCTGTGAATGTAGAAACAAATAATCCAAAGTTCTAAAAATGTTAAACTAAGCTTAGTAACACCTCATACTCGACTCCGGCGATGGTCTCGGGCGTGGGGGCGTTACATTTAGTGGTATCGGAGCAGGTTTAGTCGGTTCTCGGACTACGTGTTGTATGTACGGATTTTGCTATACATGCCATATGTATAAATTGTGATAGTGTGACGACTTCTGACCTTTTTAAATGATTTTTTTTATAGTAAATGGATCCCGATCCAGCTGTGGTAGATGAAGTAGAGAGTAATGCGCCAGCTCCTGCTGAAGGAGCAGCGCCGACTGAAAATCCACCTCCTACTGTTGGTTAGGGAGGAGGAGAAAGGGGTCGGGAAGCCTTTCTCCAAATGATGAGTGCATGGTACACTGAGTTCGTTCGTACGAACCCAAATGTACAACCTCCCCACCTCCCCAATTCCTCAACCTGTACCCCGATGCCTCAAGGTATGGATCTGATGAAATTTCACAGAACTCCAGTTGATAGAATTCGCAAGCAAGGGGCCGAAGAATTTAAAGCAAATATTGATGATGATGCCGAGAGAGCAGAGTTCTGGCTTGAAAATTCAATCCGGGTATTTGACGAATTATCTTGTACACCTGAAGAATGTTTGAAATGCGCTATATCTTTGTTGAGGGATTCAACTTATAATTGGTGGAAGACTTTGATTTCGGTAGTACCGAAAGAGAAAATAACTTGGGAATTCTTTCAAGAAGAGTTTCGGAAGAAATATATTAGTGAAAGATTTATTGATCAGAAGCGTAAAGAATTTCTTGAGCTGAAGCAAGGTAATATGACGGTTACAGAATATGAAAGAGAGTTTGTTCGATTAAGTAAGTATGCCAGAGAGTATGTTCCTACAGAGGCCAAGATGTGCCGACGATTTGAAGACGGGCTCAACGAAGACATCAAGGTATTTGTTGGAATTCTTGAATTAAAAGAAATGGTAGTATTGGTTGATCGAGCTTGTAAGGCCGAAGAATTACTTAAAGAAAAGAAAAAGGTAGAGGTTGAGACTAGAAATTGGAAGAAAAGACCGATGAGTGGTTCATTTTCACAGCAACCTGGAAAGTCAAGGAATATGAATCCTCATTCCCAAGCTTCAGCTGGGCAATCATATGGGAATTATAAGAAGCAAAATGTGGGTCCTAAATCCCAGACTACTTCGGCAGCCAGTGTAGGGAACTCGAGATTTGTTAAACCTGAGTGCCAGCGGTGTGGTAGAAATCATTTTGGTCCGTGTAGAGCAAATGAATGTTTTCGATGTGGTTCTTTGGATCATTTTATTAGAGACTGCCCAGAGAGAGCTTAAAAAGAAAAATTTCAAAATACAAAAACAAGTAGGGCGGATTCGAGAGGAAGATATCCAAGAAAAGCTGAGAGCGAAGCAAGCAATAAGAATGAAGTCAGGGATGCACCAGTTAGACCTGAAGGAAGGGCTCCGGCTAGAACTTATGCTATTAAAGCGCGTGAAGATGCTTCCTCACCTGATGTGATTACCGGTACATTTTCCCTCTATAATGTTAATGTTATTGCTTTGATTGATCCCGGTTCTACTCATTCATATGTGTGCATGAAATTGGTGTCTAGTATGAATATACCTGTTGAGAACACAGAATTTATGATTAGAGTGTCGAATCCGTTAGGCAAATGTGTGACTGTCGATAAAGTATGTAAGAAATGTCCTTTAATGATTCGGGATCATTACTTTTCGGCCGACTTGATGTTGTTGCCGTTTGATGAGTTTGATGTTATTTTGGGTATGGATTGGTTGACATTGCATGATGCTAAAATAAATTGCAAAGAAAAGATTATAGAATTAAAGTGTGGAAATGGTGAAACTCTGCGGGTTGAATCAGATAAATCAGAGGCATTGCCTAGTGTGATTTCTTCAATGTCGGCTCAAAGATATCTGAGAAAGGGTTATGAAGCTTATTTAGCGTATGTAATTAATACAAAAGAAGTTGAAAAGAAAGTTGAATCAGTGCCGGTTGTGTGTGAATTTGCGGACGTATTTCCAGAAGAATTGCCGGGTTTGCCTCCAGTCAGGGAAGTAGAATTTGGTATTGATTTGATACTGGGAACAGCTCCGATTTTGATTGCTCCGTATAGAATGGCACCAGCAGAGTTGAAGGAATTAAAGTCGCAGTTGCAAGAGTTGACTGATAAAGGTTTTGTGAGACCGAGTTTTTCACCTTGGGGTGCTCCCGTGTTATTTGTGAAAAAGAAGGATGGTTCTATGAGGTTGTGTGTTGATTATCGGCAGTTAAACAAGGTGACAATCAAAAACAAGTATCCGTTGCCAAGAATTGATGATTTGTTTGATCAGCTAAAAGGAGCGACATGGTTTTCAAAGATTGACTTGAGATCTGGGTATTACAACTGCGGGTAAAGAGTCGGATGTGCCTAAATTGCTTTTAGAACAAGGTATGGTCATTATGAATTTTTAGTTATGCCATTCGGATTGACAAATGCTCCTGCTGTGTTTATGGATTTAATGAATCACATATTTCGGCCATACTTGGACAAATTTGTTGTGGTGTTTATAGATGATATTTTAATTTATTCAAAAGATGATACAGAGCATGCTGAGCATTTGAGGATAGTTTTGCAAACTTTGAGAAATAAGCAGCTGTATGCTAAGTTTAGTAAAGTGATTTTGGCTTCGAGAAGTTGGATTTTTGGGTCATATTGTTTCAGGTGATGGTATACGGGTTGATCCTAGTAAAATTTCAGCCATTGTTGATTGGAAACCACGAAAAACGTAACCGAAGTTAGAAGTTTCTTGGGGCTAGCTGGGTATTATCGGCGGTTTGTAAATGGATTTTCTATAATTGCTGTCCTATAACTAGATTACTCCGAAAGATGTTAAATTTGAATGGACGGAAGAATGTCAACAGATTTTTGAAGAATTGAAAAAGTTATTAACAGAGGCACCAGTGTTAGTACAGCCCAAATCAGGTAAAGAATTTGTGGTGTATAGTGATGCTTCTCTAAATGGTTTGGGGTGTGTACTCATGCAAGAAGGAAAAGTGGTGGCATATGCTTCGAGGCAGTTAAAACCTCATGAGAGGAATTATCCTACTCACGATTTGGAATTGGCTGCGGTGGTGTTTGCTTTGAAAATTTGGCGACATTATTTGTATGGTGAAAAGTGCCGGGTATATATCGACCATAAAAGTCTTAAGTACTTGATGTCACAAAAAGACTTGAATTTAAGACAGCGAAGATGGTTGGAATTATTGAAAGATTACGAGCTTGTTATTGATTATCATCCGGGAAAAGCGAATGTGGTTGCTGATGCTTTAGCAGAAAGTTGTTGTTTTCTTTGAGAGTTATGAACACTCATTGAAAGTTTCAGATGATGGTTCGATTCTAGCAGAGTTAAGACCAAAACCAATGTTTTTGCAAGAGATTTCTGAAGCTCAGAAAGATGATCAAGATTTGCAAGCCAAGAGAAAATAGTGTCAAGTTGATACAGAGTCAGATTTCAAAATTGGTTCTGATGGGTGCTTAATGTTTAAAGATCAGATTTGTGTACCGAAGAATGAGGAATTGATTCAAAATATCCTACAGGAAGCACATAGTGGTTATTTCTCGATTCATCCGGGTAGTACGAAAATGTATAATGACTTGAAGAAAATGTATTGGTGGAATGGAATGAAAAGAGATATATCAGATTTTGTGTCCAAATGCTTAATTTGTCAACAGGTGAAAGCTGAACACAAGTGCCTTCGGGATTACTTCAGCCTATTATGGTTCTTGAATGGAAATGGGATCGGATTACTATGGATTTGTTTCAGGATTGCCATTGACTAGGAAAGAAAGATGCATCTGGGTAATAGTTGACAATTAACTAAGTCGGCTCATTTTATCCCGGTACGTACGGATTATTCTCTTAACAAGTTGGCTGAACTGTATATTAGAGAAATTGTTAGATTACACGGAATACCATTGTCGATTATTTCATATAGAGATCCAAGGTTTACCTCACGGTTTTGGCAAAAGTTGCAAGACGCGTTAGGTACAAAGTTAAATTTCAGTACTGCTTTTCATCCACAAACTGATGGACAATCAGAGAGAGTAATCAGATTCTTGAAGATATGCTTAGATGTTGTGTATTGGAATTTCAAGGAAGTTGGGAAAGATATTTGCCGCTGGTAGAATTTGCTTACAAAATAGTTATCAGACGACTTGAAAATGGCACCTTATGAAGCATTATATGGTCGTAAGTGTCGAACGCCATGTATTGGACTGAACTCAAGGAAAATCAGATTTATGGAGTTGATCTAATAAAAGAAACTGAAGAAAAAGTGAAAGTAATTCGAGATTGTTTGAAAGCTGCTTCAGATGACAGAAATCTTATGCAGATCTAAAACGAAAGGACATTGAATTTCAAGTTGGTGATAAAGTATTTTTAAAGGTGTCTCCGTGGAAGAAAGTCCTTAGATTTGGACGGAAGGGCAAATTAAGTCACGTTTTATTGGGCCGTATGAAGTAATTGAAAAGTTGGACCGGTAGCATATCGGCTAGCATTACCACCTGAATTAGAGAAGATTCATGATGTGTTCCACGTATCTATGTTACGTCAGTATCGTTCGGATCCTTCACATGTAGTTTCACCGACAGAAATTGAACTACAACCAGATATGACCTACGAAGAAGAACCGATTAAGATTTTAGCTCGAGAGGTCAAACAACTAAGGAATAAAAATGTTGCACTTGTGAAGGTGTTGTGGCAAAGGCATGGAGTAGAAGAAGCTACATGGGAATCGAAGAAACTATGAGAAATCAATACCCACATCTGTTTACAGGTAAGATTTTCGAGGACGAAAATCCTTAAAGGGGGGAGAGTTGTAATATCCCAATTAGGGCCTAATCGGAATAGTGGTTTTTGACCACAAATCCGAGATAGAAATAATTATTTTATAATTATTTTGATGATTATGATATGATTGCATGATTGTGTGAAATTTCGTGATGAAATTCTATGCCTAAAGTGCTTAAATTGAAAGTAGGGACTAAATAGAATAAGTTGTAAACTTGCATTCTAGAAGTTTTTAGTATGAAATTGTTTTGGAATATTAATGAGGAGGTCTTAAATAGCAATTTGACCAATTTTAAGTTCATGGACAAAATTAGGACATGGAAGAATTTTTGGAAAGTTTAGTAGTAAGGGTATTTTGGTCATTTAGTTATTAAAATGAATTAAAAACAAAATTAAAAGCCAATTTTTGTCCATCTTCTTCATTAGGTCGAAATTTCAAGGGTTCTCCATAGCTAGGGTTTGTTTCAAGCTTCCAAGCTCCATAGTAAGTGATTCCAAGCCCCGTTTTTAATGTTCTTTACGTTTTTGGAATCCCGGTAGCTCGATTAAGCTTATGTTAGCAATAATTCAACCTAGGGTTTATATTTGGAAAAATACCATAGGTGAAATTTGTGTATTTTGATGTTTTATGATAGAATATGGGGTTTTAAATTATGTTAGACAACTTGTACAACTCGATTTTAAGCAAAAACGAGTAAAAGGGCTTAATCGGTAAAAATACCTAATAGTCACAAGTACATGTTAGAGTGAGAATTTGATGTTGCCATAGAAGAGAAAAGTGATCAGCATGTTGTAAAACATAAGAATAAGGAATAAGTTTAATCCCAAGCCTAGGGGCAAAATTGTAAATATGCAAAAGTTTAGGGCAAAATTGTAATTTTTCCAAAATTTGAGTTAAGGATTAATTTGATAATGTGAGTAATTAAATGAGCTAAATGTGTTATTTTAGATCAAGAAAGACGTGGAATCGACCTCAATCGAGGAAAAGAAAAGATTGTGGACTAATTGCAAATCTTTGTATTTTGTACCAAGGTAAGTTCATGTGTAAATAATGTAGCATAATTGTTATTTTTAAGTTATTGATATTAATTATGTGTTATGCTGAATTTCATTATGAAATGTATGCTTTTGGTTAATTTCAAATAATATGTAAATTATGTGAGCTACTTGTTAAATATAATTGTTACCGAGTATTGATTTCGGCATTCTACGGAAGACGGCAAGGATAAGTGTTCGAGAAAAATCCCGTTGAGCCTTAGGAAAGATTAGGATACAAGTGACATGTCACTAGGATGGTTGAGATCCGAACTCGTTGAGGTGAGTCCGAGTTCGTGAGATGTAACTAGGCATCCGAACTCGTTGAGTTGAGTCCGAGTTCGCTTATGGGCGGGTTACATGATTGCTTGATTGAATATGTGGCACTTATATGCAAATTATCCATGTATCGAATTATATTCCGATGTGTTCAACGGGTAAAGTTTTACTAAATGGAGGAATACTCGAGATGAAAGAGACGTATTGGTAAGTGATGAGAAATGGATATTTTGGACAGGTATGTATTTAACCCTCGGGTTGAGTGTTGATTACAACCACGATAAGGTAATAAGATGATGAAAAATGATTAAAAAATGTGATAAGTGTGTTGATGATATATGCTAATGTTGATTAGTTTGATTGTTGTTATGTTATTTATTATTTACATATGAACTTACTAAGCATTATGCTTACTCCTCTTCTTACTCATTGTAGTTTTGGACAAGCCAGTTCAGGAGTCGGGATAGGTCGAAGGCTCAGTCACACTATCCGGAAGATTTTTGGTAAATGGCTTGTAAATTTAAGTATGGATGTATAGCAATATACTTATTTGTGTAATGATTTATGATATGGTGAAGAATGGTTGAGAAAATATTTGATAATGATAAATTATGAAAATGGTAAGTTTAGTTATGTTTGATGTTAAGGAAAATTATTAAGATACTTAGTGCATAAAAACTCATAAGAGGGATGAAATTTGCCATAAACAGAATACTGCAGCAACACTGACGCGAGTTTGAAAATTTACTAAAAATCATATAAATTGAATTTGGTGATGGATAATATAATTGAAATATTATTATGTCTAGTTTCACATGAAAGAAATGAAATAGGTAAAGGAATTATATGTTAGAAGATATTTGAATTTTAGTGAAACAGGGTCATAGCAGTTTCTGAATCCCCTGTTCCTACTTTAGAAATTCACCATAAATTGTAAAGAATAAATTAGGTGGTTTATTTATATCCTCAGAATCCTTATTGAGTCTAGTTTTAGGAGAACAAACCTATAGTCATATGAATTTTTTACATAGAGAAATGTGGTTCGTTGTAAACAGAGGTCAACCAGTCAAGTCCTGAAACAGGGGTAACTTTAACTAATAAACTGTACTAATTGGCCAACAAAAATTTTATAAAAAAATTAGTAGATATTATATGAGTCTAGATTCAGGGAAAATTTACGGATCTTGATTTTGATTTTCGTAACTCGAGATATGATTTTTCTTGTGACTGTGACGCAAGTAGTTAAAGCTGTGAATGTAGAAACAAATAATCCAAAGTTCTAAAA